>NW_006399782.1:16591064-16611634 GCF_000299155.1 Elephantulus edwardii | reverse complement strand
GTGTAATTGGCACAGGACAGAGCAGAGTTTAGGGATATTGTACATAGGGTCGCTATGAGTCACAAGTGATTCTACTGCACATAACAACAATGATGTCTGCCACCAACCTATGTAGTTACACATCTTTGTATTACAGACGTGGTTTTATTTAGATTGAAAAAACTCATCTACCTAATAAATGGTAGGTTCTCCATTTCTCTTCATTAAGTTAATCAAGTTCATTTCCAACTCAAAGGTCACTGCAAGTGGCACACCTACTATTTAAACTAGGTCTTTGCTTTACTGCAGTGTTATTCTTCTGAAACCATAGATTTTACTATGGCTGGGGATTTTCTCCTCCTACTCACTCTTCAGCAGTCAGTCTTGGGATTTCAGAGAGAGATGCCTGGAAAACTTTAACTGAAGGTTCTCTATCTTACCTAAAGGTTCCTCCCTCTTTAAATATTCAGTTCCAGTTTGAAGATGATTATCAAATTTTTGAATGCTCATCCCATCTAACTCTATAACTTTACTATTCTAACTATACTTATAAAAGTATTTATGTCTGTGCACCTATACAGACACACAAAGATATGAGCAAGCTTTGGTGGCCTAGTAGTAAGAAGCTGAATGAAAGAGTGTGTGAGAGTGTGTGTGTGTGTGTGTGTGTGTGTGTGTGTGTAACTCATGGTTATTCTAATTTATAAAAACAAAACCTGAAAACAATTTAGGGACTACTGACATAAAGTATTGCACATTTGTAAAATTGAATACAATTTGACTATTAAATAAGTTGAGATAAATATAGATATGCTGATTTCTAAAATGTTTGTATTATTTAGTCAAACAGATGTTGGATGGCACTATGCAGTCTTTGTCCTTTTGTGACTGAGATACTTTATTCAGCATAATGTCCTCCAGGGTCACCCATTTTATATACTATTTCATGAGTTCCTTGTTTTTCAGTGCAGCATAGTATTCCATTATGTGAATATATCAAAGCTTCTCTATTCATTTGTTTATTGATGGGCATTTGGATTGTTTCCAACTCTTTGCTATTGTGAACAAAGCTGCAATAAATATGAGTGAGTATGTATCTGCTTGGGTGGCAGTTCTTGTTTCTTTAGGGTATATTCCCAGTAGTGGAATTGCTGGGGCAAATGGTATTTCTATTTGCAACTTTTTAAGAAAGCACTCTACTGCCTTCCATAGTGGCTGCACCATTTTACATGCCCACCAGAAATGAATAAGGGTTCCAGTTCTCTCTTGTAAAGCAGAACTGACATCAGAGTTGGGGGGAAACTAAGAAGGGGTAAATAATGTATACTGCACTAAAACAGAAGAGGGAGAGAACTGTTCAGGAGGAATATATGAGTAGGTATTATTGTCATGACAAGAGTCCAGAATGAAAGCGGAATAGTGAAGACTGAGGGAGGGAGGGATATTGTATAATAGCGAATTTTTCTTTTTAACTTTTTCAAAGAGAAAAGGGATCTGGGGAGAGAGGTGTGCAGGGAAAAAAATCTGCAAAAATGAATGAATGGAAATCTAAAGTCTCTGTAAACTTTCATTAAAATAAAAAATAATTTCTAGGGAATAAAGATGCTGGGTGAACTTTTCTCAAAATTTTAATCTATCATTTTTTTCTATATTATCTACCTTTTTATTTCTACATACCTATTTACTTCTATGTTGCCTTATGTATAAACAATTTTATATTTGGTTTAGAGTGTAGATAAAATCTATACTTTTAATAGTGATTTCCACTAGAGAGAATGACTATGGGAAAGGAAAACTTACATTTTATAGCTAGTATTTTTGTGCTGTTTGGATTTCTACCTTTACATGTATAAGACTCTTATTTTGAAAAAGCAGTCAACTGAGACAAATGAGATTCTGATATTATGGGGTTTCTCTTTTTTCTCTTTATATAGTTCTGTGTTTAAAATCTTCTATGTATTACTTAAAATGCCTTAATTCTGTCTTAATATTTACGTATACATTTGTACACAGATGGCTGTTGGCCACTTTCCTGAGAACAAATTTGGAAAGATGAGGAGAGAAAAATCACAGGGCTTATAAGCCCCTGAATAATGAGGGGAGATAAAGGGGAAATAAAGAAAGCACCAGTGTGAAGGGAGCGAGGGAGCCACTCAGTCCTGGCTTCTCTGTGCTGCACAGGGGTGATGAGAGGGAGGGCTGCACTGGTCGTTAGGAAAATTGGATTCTGACCCTGCTCTGCCATTTACTTCCCTCCTTCAGATGTCACTTAACCTCTCTAACCTCAGTTTCCTCATTTATAAAATAAAGGAATTGTGTTGGATGATTTCTGAGGTGCCTTCAAGCTCAGAAATCTATAACATTCTATGAAACATCATCCTTTTCCCCACCACGTAATTGGCAGGCAGGGATAATGAAATAAGGTGTGGAATACAATTTCTCTTTCAATGTGCGCTTCCTCTGTCCTTCGGATGATGGCAGTGGCTACGTCTTGTTTGCTCCCTCCTCTTGCCTTGATTGTAAGTGAGGATAACTTCCATTATGTGACATCACATGTGGCCTTTCATGGGCCAGCAAAACTCACCTAGCCCAGAAACAGAACACAACTCTAGTCAGACTTGAAAAGGTAGAAACAAAAATAAAACAATAGATACAAAGCTACTTAGGTCAGTTTTGGTCCTCATTTCATAAAAACGTATTTTATATTTGAATTTTTATATTACTAAACATTTGAAAGTCACACATGCAAGTGTCAAGGACTTTTGGTCAGAAAGTTGCTATGAGTTGTCTACAACTTGACGGCACTTAACAACACAGAGATGAGTTGACCCAGTGCACCAAAAATGATGCTACCAAGCCAAAGGTGGGTAACTCTAATCTGTGGCCCTAAGGCCTGTTTTTCATTGTTTTTGTTCAAACATTCTTCTAGGTCATATAGCCCTGGTGTGTCCACTTGCTGTACAGAGGTAACTTGTGGTCGCTGTGAAGCTGAACACTGTGACAATGATGTGTCAAATGTGATAATGGTTACCCACAATGCACAGTGTTTGGTGGAGCACCCAGATTAAAACAAGCTTGGAAGCAGGCATGGCGTCCACTTCCATAACAGCTTGCCTCTGGAAACCCTATGAACCTGGAGAAAGGATGAAAGTCATGCAAGTGTCGAGGACTTCCGTTCATAGGGTCGCTATGAGTCACCTATGACTTGAAGGCACTTAACAACAACAACAAACATTTTCTGTTAAATTTTATCCAGCTCTTCTCTCTAACAAAGACTCATTGCGTGCATTCATGACTAAACCCACAGCTGACCCTCCATTGGGTTTCAAAGGCTGTAAATCTCAGAGGAAGATTACCTCATTCTCCCACAGAACCCCTTGTGGACTTGAACTACCAGATTGGTGCCACCTCTGGGTCTTCAGCCCAGATAGACAAGCTTACCAGAGTTTCCCTTTTGAACTCTTCAACAATGCTCAGTGTCAGTTTATCCTACGGAGTAGCTGGAGTGTTGCTGTGATGCTCGAATCTACACCATCAGCCATCCATGTTGGATGAGTTTCGACAGAGTTTCTTGACCAGATAGACTGAGAAGAAATACTTGGTGTTCTACTTGTAAAAATTAGCTACGAAAACATTATGGAGCACATTCAATTCATCGGTCATTTCATTTGCTTTGGATCTATCATGGGGAGACACCAACAGCTGGAAGTAGATGTCATGCTTGGTGAAAGAGATTAGCGAAGCTATTGGCTTCTGGCACAATAGCCACAGCAAAGAGCTCAAACATGCTACTCTTTATAAGGAGGACACAGGACTAGGCAATAATGAGCTCTTAGAAACAAACATAAAGCCTCCTTCAGCTTGAATCAACTTGATGACATCTATCTTCCGTGTTTTGCTGTATTCACCAAACTATTTCCCTCCCTACCTACATTTCTTGATGGCACTTAACAACAACATACAGAGAGCTCTGTTGGCCTAGTGAATAGAAAGTTATGCTACCAAGCCAAAGGTGGGTGATTTTAATCTGTGGCCCTCAGACCTGGTTTTAATTGTTTTTGGTCAAACATTCTTCTAGGTGGTGTAACATTGGTCTGTCCATTTGCTGTACATAGGTAACTCATGGTTGCTGTGAGATTAAACACTGTCACACTGATGTGTCAAATTTGATAATGTTTACCAATGGTGGGCAGTTTTTGGTGGAACTTCCTGATAAAAACAAGCTTGGAAGCAGGAGTAGCATCCACTTCTGAAACCGCTTACCTCTGGAAACTCTATGAACTTGGAAAAACAATCCAAGTTATAAATATGTTCAGGTCTTTCATACTTAGGGTCACTATGAGTTGTCTATGACTCAATGGCAGTTAACAATAACAATCACCTACCTTTCTACCTATCTAACAAGATTCTCTTTCCAAGCCTACAGAGATGAAGGGAGCCTGAGATAGTTCAAGCCATCCCAGCAGACTGAACAACACGCTTAGCCTTTAAAGGCCTTAGCCTGTGGTGAAGGAAAGAGACAATGATGCAAATCTGAATGATCATTGCTTGATAATATGACCTAAGAAAGTCAATGAAATTCAAGAACTATTTTCTGAAGACTTTTCTAACACTCAGGAGCTCTGGTGGCTTAGTAGGTAAGAAGTTGTGCTGCCAACCCAAAAGTCAGTAGTTTGAATCCACCAGCTTCTCTGTGTGAGAGACAGATAATCTCTTTCCATGAGATTTGTATTCTCTGAAAACACAGTAGAAAGACAGATATGGATTGGGTCCTACTCAATTACAGTTAGAGACTATGCCATTTTAATCACCTCCAGGGAAACTATCAAAAGGCAGAATGTGGAATGGGTGTTCTGGATGTAGTGTGGCACTGAGGATGAGCTGAGTGAAGCTCTCAGACATTTTAAGTTCATTACAAAATGCTATTATTTGCATTACCTCTCTAGTGACTGCATTTCAGTACTTATTCTGTAGCAATTGCTGCAGGAAAGGTAGCTCCTTTCATATATGGTCTCTCTCCATCTGCAAGTTGTTGGGAGTGGCAGGTTTTGTCCTGAAGCCTTTGACTAAGTGGCAGCAAACCTAGCAGTTCCTCTAAAACACAGACACCCTGCTGGGGTGAAGATAAATGGAAACATAGCTGGGAAATGTTTCAGAACCAGGTGTGAATAGATGGGAAAAGGGGAGAAAATACTTCTTCAGGGAGTGATTTACATGATGACTCATTGCCTAGTACAGGAACCAAGTCCAGGAACCAGAAGTCACAAGTGAAAGTCCAAATACATTCTTTTTTCTTTCAAGCAATTACTAAGTTTAAATCAAATCAGGTAATGTATTTTAATGATATTGTTGTCACCCAAAACATGCCAATTCATAGACCAATATCCTTGGTATCATTAACACATGTGTTACAAAATCAACAGGAAAAGGGATAATTTTGCTTTGTAATTGTCAAAGGGTATCAAGGTATAAGAGTATTTTCATTCTGATTCCTCATAAAATGCAGATAAAATAAGAGGCATTTGTGACAAGTACTTCCTGTGTCCACCATCAACACTCTTGATACCAGCAGCCAGGAAATCAAAGGATGAATTGCACTGGGGAAGTTAGCAGTCAGGGACCTCTGCAGAGGACTAAAGAGCAATGATGTCAGTCTGGAGACTAATGTGCACCTGATCCAGGCCATAGTCTTTGTAAATGCTTTCTATATGTTAGAAAGCTGGACAAAACCTAGAGATGATAGAAAGAGAATTGATTCCTTAAGCTGGAGAAGAGTGTTGACTATACCACGGACTGCCAGGTTAACAAACAGGTCCATCCTAGAGAGAGTGAAAACCCTTTGGAGTGAAGGTTTCTGAGGCTTTGTCTGGAATACTTTGGACATGTTGCATAGTGTCCTTGGAGAGGTACATCATGCTTGGAAGGGTGGAAGGACCAAGAAAGAAAGACAGACCTTTGAAGAGATGGATTGATTCAGTGACTAGGGCAATGAGGGGAGGTCTGTCAGAGACAGTAAAACTGACACAGGATAGAGCAGGTTTCAGGACTATCATACAAAGGTTCACTATGAGTTGCAAGTGACTTGATGGCAAAGAACAACAACTTCCTGTTTCCTAATGCAATTCATCAGGGACCTCTCGAGAGTGCTGAAAAGCAAGGATGTAGTTCAGAGACAAAGGTGCACCTGATCCAGGTCCTGGTCTTCACAATTACTTGTTATGCATTAGAGAGCTGGATAATGGCATAGGATAACAGAAGAGAAATGGATTCCTTTGACTTGTGGTGGTAGAGAAAAGTATTGAACATACCATAGACTGCCAAGAAAACTAAAAGGTCTCTCTGAAGAGGGTGTAAAACAAACTGCTCCTTGGAGGCAAGAATTTTGACACTCCATTTCACATACTTTGGGCATGTAGCCAGGAGGAACCAAGCTCTGGAGAAAAATATCAAGCTTGGAAGAGTCTAGGAACAGTGCAGGAGAGGAAGACCCGGATGAGATGGATTAACACAATACCTAGAGTAATAAGGATATATGTGTCAGAGACAGTGAGATTGGCTCAGGAGAGAGTAGGGTTCAGAGCTACTGTGCATAGGGTTGCAACAAGTCATAATCGACTCAACCAATAGCACGTAACAACTATTTCCTCTTTAACTATGTTTAGAGTTGACTTGTGGCTTAGGAATATTTACCAAAACATGTATAACTTCAGGGTAATAATTGATATCAGAGAAAGTAGAGAGGGTCAGAGTGGGAGAGCAAGACCATCAACCAGATGGATTCCCACAGCGATTGCAAGACCAGGCTGCAACACAGCAGAATTTGTGAGGGTGTTAGAGAATTGGTCAAGGTTTCAATCTGTTGTTACATAGAGACTCTATGATCAAAGTAGATTTGCCAGCACCTAAGAACAATACAACAAGAATAGTGAGGATATATGAAATCTTGCCAAATGGGAATTTGCGACTATGGTTCTGAAGGATTAAACCTGTTTATCCTTCCTTGACATTCTCAATACGAGTAGTTCTATAGTGGGTGAGAAGCAGCTGCCGCATGGGAGAAGGACAGGCAAACTCCTCCCAAGTGATTAACTGCCTCTAATAGCCTGTTGAAGGGTCAGCTATGGGCTGGTTCTGACTCTACAATATTTAGCAACAGTAACATTATTGGTATAATATGGCAGATAATCTAAAGAGAACCAAAGTAAATGCTTTGTTGTTGTTTTGTTTATAATTCTTTAATACTCTGGTACATTTTGGTTAGTATCATTAATATTTTCCTAATTTTCTGGAGGTTCATTTTTTAAGTCATTCTATTATTTCCTATAAACCTTTTCCTTGATAGGGTGTTGATTGCTTGGATCCACAATCAACACCCCAGACGCGTGCAGTTAAGAAATCAAAAGACACATTACATTAGGTAAATTTGCTGTCAAGAAATCCTCTAAGGTGTGAAGGAGCAATAACGTTAAGTTTAAAGAATAAGTTGTGCCTGATTCAAGCCATGACCTTTTTAAGTATTTGTAATAATTTGAGAGTTGGACAATGACTTACAGAAGGATGCATGCTTTGGAGCTGTGGTATTGGAGAAGGTTTGGATTATCCTATGGACTGACAAAAGAACAAACAAATACATGCCTTGGAGAAAATGCAACCAGATTCATCCCTAGAGGCAAGAATGGTGACGTTCATTTCATGTAGTTTGGCCAAGTTGTTAGGAGCTGGTCCTTGGATAAGGACAACTTGCTTGAAAAGATGAAGGATCACCAAAAGAGAGAAAGACTCACAAGGAGACGTACTGACAGCTGGAGATGGCATACACAGGGTAAGGTTCAGACCTGTTGTTCATAGGTTTGGTGTGAGTCATAGCCAACTTAATGGCACATAAGAGCAACATAAAACTGCTGGAAATAAAATCATATCATTAAAAGTGTTCAAATTGTAGAACTCTTATTCCTCAAGCTTGCTATGTTTTAGTGTTTTATTTTTTGAAAATGAATACTTTCAATCACTGAGGTCACTAGTGCTTAGTGTCTCCATTCGGGGACTTGGCTCCCAGCCAGTGTTCATCCAGTGCAGGCATCACCTGACAGCGGAAGCCTCCCTGTTGCTATGATACTGAGCAGGCTCCACCAGAGCTTCCAAACAACCTCACTAGGAGGAAAAACCTGGAGATCTGTTTCCAGAAATTAGTCAGTTAAAACCCTATGGATCACAACTTACCAGATGCCATGGTGGAAGTCAAGTCAAAGACAGCTCTCATCAACTGTGTTAGTTTTCACTGTGTGTAATTCTGAAAGTTATGCATCAGTATTTTTGGATATGTGAAGTCAAACATAAATGTATTTTGAGGATAATTATTATTGAAAAAGGGCTCATAAAAGAAAAAAAAACCCATAAAAAGAAAAATAATTTTATTAAAAGTTAGAATTTTCCATTATTTACTAAAAGGCAATCCATAGCAGATAATAAATTAGGTGCTATGGATATACAGATAAATATATTCTGGTACCTGTCATCTAAAATGTTGCAAGTGTTGTGGCAAGAGAAATATAAAATGCATTAATGTAAAATGTTAATAGCATGTTCTGAGTGCCCAGAACCAAGTGTAAGGGTAGAAGATGCCAGTGAGAGAACAAAGAAAGAGTTCTTTACTCACCTTGGAGACCTATCAGTAATACTTCCTAAAGAAGAAAAAAAAATGGCTCGTCTTCAGTCCTGAAGAGTAATTATTTCTGGGGAATTCTTTGACCCAGTAGGCCTTTTTTAGATTTTATTTTACTGTTTGTGGAGTCTTGGTCAAGATACAGTCTTATTGCTATCCAACACTTCAACAGCAGAGAATTAGAAGCTGAGTCAGTTGAAGATTGGCTAAGGTCTGTTTGGGGTTGATCATCTATACATTACGTCATAATAATTACTTTTTTTTAATGTGATACAACCTGCGTCATACAAATGACACAACCCTGCTTGCTGAAACTGAGAAGGGCCTGAAATGCTTGTTGCAGAAGGTCAAGGACTGCAGCCTTCAATACGGATTCAAAGTTCAACATCAAGAACAAAGATAACACTGGGCTAATTGGCAGCATCAGTATGGATGGTTAAGAGATTGAGATAGTTAACAGTTTTAGTTTGCTTGGCTCCACAATCAACACTCTTGGTAACAGCAGCCAGGAAATCAAGAGACAAATTGCACTGGGAAAGTTGGCTGTGAAGGACCTCTCCAGGGTACTGAAGAGCTATGACGTCAGGCTGGAGACTAAGGCACGCCTGATCCAGGCTATAGTCTTTGCAATTATGTGCTATGCATCATAGAGTTGAATAAGGTTGATAGAAAGCTGTGGTTCTGGAGAAGAGTGTTGAACATACCATGGACTGCTAGGAGAACAAACAGATTTGTCTGGGAGAGGATGAAGCCAGAATGCTCCTTGGAGTCAAGGATTCTGAAGCTTCGTCTGACGTACTTTGGACATGTAAGGATGGACTGGCCCTTGGAGAGGGACATCATGTTTGGGAGAGTGGAGGGAAGGCGCAGGAGAGGAAGACGCTTAATGAGACGGATTGATTCTGTGATTGGGGTGGTGGGAATGAGTGTGTTGGAGACGGTGAGGTTGGTACAGGATAGAGCAGCATTTAGGGTTCTTCTACATAGGGTCGCTATGAGTCACAAGCAATTCAACGACACATAACAACAACAACAACAATGACATGATATAAGTATTAGATCTCACTCCCATTGTGTTTCTATTGTAAACATTAACCATTTAGGTGTAACCTGCAAATAAGAAGTTTAGATATAATCTGAAAAATAAATAGCAAATAAGTGGTGCACTTGATGAGTCATATCCAAAAAACTTAAAGCAATCTGAGAGAAAAATGATTGTGTATTTATTTACATGTTCATATTTATTTAAAAAATCTTATAAAATGAGCAGGGGATGACCTCCTGGAACGAAGAAAGCAGAACAATAATAATACATCAAAATCTGCCTTCAGAGAAATATCTGTGACCATGTGTCTATTATCTCCGTGTTACTAATCTTTACTCTCAAATGCCTCTCTCTTAATTAGCATATTACTTAACTAAGAGATTTTTTATTGAATAGATTTACATTTCTTTCCCTCAGGCTTTTTTTCCTAGGGGGCTGTGATAGAGTGTGAAGGGGGAATAACGATGGGATGACAGAATCATGCAAAGTCAATTGCTCTGCCTTAAAAAAAGGTCTCTTTGTAGCCCATACCTGGTGTTTAAAAGTACCTAACAGGTTTGGGGTTAGAAAATCATGCCTCAGCTCCATCTACATTGTGTACTGAAGGATATACTTCCAAAATCCTCCATTCCTCTGTTTTCCATTTATCACAGAAGAATATTATTTATCATATAGTGGCACAGAAGAATTAAATTGTGCATTCTCCTACCCATTTGATTATTAAAAATATTGTTATTGAGTTATTTTTAAAAGTCTGCAAAATGAGGAAATTATAACTACCTTAATTAGAACTACAATGGTGGCCCAAATGTAGAAGAGCTGTAATAAATTGTTTTAGGTGATAGCTGCCTTACTCCAAATTTCTTATTATTAAAAAATAAAGGGATGAGGCCCTCATAGATAGAGGGAGAAAGCAGCAAGGAGGCCGGATAAGTGTACTCCAATCTGCTCAAGCCTAGACAGGAACAAGTAACCAATTAGCCTTGGGGTTGTCTCTTAATGTTCATTTCTTTTTTTCTTTGCCCTTAACTGTTACACAGTATATGGAGTATCTTAATTTGTGCATGCTAATGTATCTTCTTCTTAGGGAAGGTTTTTAGAAAAGCTTTTAACAACGTTGAGGCTACTTTGACTGCAATGCTTAGTAATGTTTCTTATTTTAAGAAGCAGAAAATATAAATAAGGTTCACAATTTTATATGTCAAGTTTTCATTAGGCACTGGGGAGTTTGAAATACTGTTGAGAGGGGATTGGCCATCTTTCCTTCTCAGAGAAACTGGTAAATACAAACTTACGGTCTTTGGGTTGATACCATAACTTTTTACACACTCGTTCACCTGAGCTCCTCCTAGTAGAAAGGATGGCATTTATGGACTCTTCCAGTTATGGAGGTTACAATAATGACTACTATGAAGATACGCTGGTTTCTAAGATATTCATGATGGGGAGTGTATTGAATACATACAGAACATAGAAATGCAGGTGCTTGGCCAATTTATCTCAAGGGTCTTCTTATTATGCATTACTCTACCAATCATGATGTCCTTTGCCAGGGACTGGCCCTCTAGATTACGTTCTCAAAGTATTTGAGATGAAGCTTTGTTATCCTGCTCTAAGGAACACCCTATTTATTTGTACTTCTTCTAAGACAGATAGAGTTGTTCTTCTAGAAGTTATCTAGAAGTCTATTTCATATTCCTTACTGTGTGGCCTAGAAATTCTCATCCAATGTATATATTCATAGAACTTGAATAGATATTCAAGCAGAATTGTAAATCTGGAATCACTGAAGCACTATTCATAAAAGCCCTAATGTGTCAGTAGTTTAAATAGCCACCAATGTTGTTGTTGTTACGTGCTGTCGAATCCCTTCTGACTAAAAGTGACCCTATGTACAACAGCCTTAAACCCTTCTCTATCCTGTGCCAACCTCACTGTCTCTGACAAGCCTACTCCCATTACTCCAATTATTAAATTGATCCAACTCATCAAGTGTCTTCCTTTCTTGCACTGTCCCTCCATTCTCCTAAACATGACATCCTTCTCCAAGGACTGGTCCCTCCTTGCAACATGCCCAAAGTATGTCAGACAAAATTTCAGAATCCTTGTATTCAAGGAGCAACCCAGTTTCACCCTCTCCAGGTCAAATCTGTTTGTTTTCTTATAAGTCCATGGTATATTCAACACTCTTCTGCAGTAGCATAGTTTGAAGGCTTCAATTCTCTTTCAATTATCCCTACTCAATGTCCAGCTCTATGACACATCACACACAATTGTGAAGACTAAGGCCTGGATCAGGCGCACCTTAGTCTCCAGCCTGATGTCATTGTTCTTCATACTCTGGAGAGGTCCCTGACAGCTGACTTTCCCAATGCAATTTGTCTCTTGATTTCCTGGCTGCTGGTACCAAGACTGTAGTTGAATGGATAAACAAAATATGGTGTATACATAAAACTAAGTGTTACCAAGCCAGGAGAAGTAACAAAATCTTGGTCCATGCTTCAGTATGAATGGAACATGAAGAGCTTATATTGAGGGAAATAAACTCAAAATCATGACCATTCAGTTGGTTTTGACTTATACCGTGACCTTTCATCATTTTTCCAAGTAAAATAAGCCAATCAGAAAAGGATAACTATGCTTGACTTAGATCACAAAGAAAAGAAAACATTTAGAGAGCAAAGTGTATTAGTGATTCCAGGGATGGATGGAACAAAGAGCAGAAGTGAATTAATGGTGATGGCAAAATATCATTAAGGATATTAAAAAGAACATAAAATAAGATCACACTAAGTTATACAATTGTAAAAATCTGAACGGAAAAGTTATGTGATTAGTAGACTTATAATGGCCTTCAGCATTTGTGGCCTTGGCTTGGATGTTTAGGGTCATGGTTTCATGAGATTTTGAGACTAATTGGCTTAGCAATATCTTTATGGCTTCTTTCTATCTCCTACTTCATTAAGTAGTGCCTTCAAAGCTTAGACTTGGCCATCCAAGGTACATAAATTGGTCTTTATGCACCAGCGCAACAGAGAAAGGGGAGTTGGGAAGAGGAGGAGACCTTTGAATGGGTGGCTAATTAACTCCATAAACAACTTCCTCCTTTGTCATGAGACCAGAAGAACAAACTGGTACCCAGCTACAATTAGTGACCATTTTCATAAACAGAGCAAATTAGATGAAAAGGGGAAACATATAGAATTTCAAGTTCTCATGGACTCCAAACTTTCTAAAGACGTGGAGTCTGTGTCAATCTCTGAAATTATTGCTTTAAAGTAATCTTTAAATATTAAAAAAAATTAACAAAAAAACTCCTGAAGCTTTCTTATAATTAAACAATTGTTGTTGTGGTTGTAGTATGCCATCAAGTCATTGGTGACTCACAGTGACTCTATGTACAACAGCCCTAAACTCTGCTCTGTCCTGTGCCAATCATACTGTCTAAGATACACCCATCCCGATTACCCCAGTCACTGAATCAATCCACCTCATAGAGGGCCTTCCCCTCCTGCGCTGTCCCTCCACCCTACCAAGCATGATGTCCCTTTCCAAGGACTGGTTCCTCCCTACAACATGTCCAAAGTATGTTAGAAAGAGCCTCAAAATCCTTACCTCCAAGGAGCCGCCTAGTTTAACCCTTTCCAGGATGAATATGTTTGTTTTCCTAGCAGTCCATGGTACACTCAATATTCTTCTCCAGCACCACAGCTCAAAGGCATCAATTCTCCTTCTATCCTCCTTAGTCATTGTCCAACTCTCTGATATATGACAAATGATTGCAAAGACCATGGCCTGTATCAGACGCACCTTAGTCTCCAGAGAGACACCATTGCTCTTCAGAATTTTGGAAAGATGCCTAACAGCAGTTTCCCATGGCAATACATCTTTTCATTTCCTGGCTACTGGTGTCAAGACTGTTGACTGTGGAGCCAAGCAAACTAAAACTGTGAACAATCTAAATCTCTTCACCATCCATCCTGATGCTGCCAATTGGCCCGGTGGTGAGAGTCTTTGTCTTCTTGACATTGAGCCTCAATACACATTGGAAGCTGCAGTCCTGGACCCTCTGCACCAAGCGCTTCAGGTCATCCTCACTTTCAGCAAGCATGATTGAGTTGATGCCTCATAAAGATCCTTTAGAGTGAAGTAAATTTCCCCACAGTATTTTCAAACCTGTAGATCTTACGAAAATAGTCTTATCATTCTTCTGGCGAGTTGCTGTTTCAAACCATGAACCTTTTGATTCACAGTCAACTTCCTTAACCACAGTGCCACCAAAGCTCAATAGAACAAACAAACGTTAGCTTATTTAGTAAAAATACTTCTGCCTACTGAAGGAAAAACCGCTTACAAAGGGAGAGTGAAAATGATTGCACAACTGAAAAATTGAAATGGAGACACTGAATTATACACTCAGAAAGAGTGGCATTGATAAATGCTTTGTTATGTACATTCTCAACACAACAAAATAAAAACAAAAACATAAGAAAGAACATATCTATCTCAGACATATTGTGAGCTTAGGTTCCCAACCACTGAAGAGTTCTATGAAATTTCTTGTTTTTATTTCCCAGTAAATATAAAAGTTCTTTTATGGCCCATAACACAACAACACAACAGTAACAGCAACATATAAAAGTTATGTTTGCAATAAACTGCTGTGTATGAATGGTTCGTTGTTGTTGTGTGCTGTCAAGTTGGAACCAGCCCATAGCTGCCTCTAGTAATTTTCAGAGACAGTTAATCTCAGGAGGAGACTGCCCATCTTTCTCCTATGGAGCAGCTGGAGGATTTTAGTTGTGCTGTGGGACTTTGGGATTGTAGTGCAGCTTTTTATCACTAAGCCACCAGTGCTCCCTACCTTTATGTATGCTGCTGTTGTTCTTGTTGTTATGTGCCATTGAGTTGCCTGCAACTCATAGTGACCCTATGTAAAACAGCCCTAAACCCTGCTCTATCCTGTGTCAATCTTACTGTCTCTGGCCACACCTATCCCCATTACCCCAGTAACGGAATCAATCCATATCATTGACGGTCTTCCCAAGCATGACATTCCTCTCCAAGGACTGGTCCCTCCTTACAACATGCCCAAAGTATATCAGACAAAGTTTCAGAATCCTTGCCTCCAAGGAGCAGCCTGGCTTCACCCTCTCCATGACAAACTTGTTTGTTTTTCTAGCAGTCCATGGTTCATTCATTACTCTTCTCCAGCATCACAGCTCAAAGGTATCAATTCTACTTCTGTAATCCCTAATCAATGTTCAACCCTCTGATAGATAGCAAGTGATTGCAAAGACCATAGCCTATATCAGGTGCACCTTAGTATCCAGACTGCTATCATTGCTCTTCAGTACTTTGGAGAGGTCTCTGACAGCAGACTTTCCCAGTGCAATTTGTCTTTTAATTTATTGGCTGCTGGTACCAAGAGTGTTGACTGTAAAGCCAAGCAAACTGAAGCTCTTAACAATCTCAATCTTTATGTATATGAAGATTTAAAAGTATGAAAATAACAACTCTACCTAGCTTTTCCAAGGAGATAGATAAAAATGAAATGTAAGACACCACACTCCCTGATCTACAACCTACCACACAGCTATGTTGTTGTTGTTATGTGCTGTTGAGTGGCTTGTGACTCATAGCGACCCTATGTACAACAGCCCTAAACTCTGCTCTGTCCTACACCAATCACACTGTCTCGGACACTCCCATCCCAATTATCCCAGTCACTGAATCAATCCACCTCATAGAAGGCCTTCCCCTCCTGCGCTGTCCCTCCACCCTCCCAAGCATGATGTCCTTCTCCAAGGACTGGTCTCTCCTCACAACATGTCCAAAGTATGTTAGACGGAGCCTGATGGTAAAGCAGCAGACATTTGTGCCAATGGAATATAGAACTAAAAACTCAGAAATCAATCCATCTGTCTATGGTAAATTGATATCCAACAAGGAAATAAAAAATGGTCAGCTAGGGACATAATAGCAAACCTGGACATCGACCTATGGGAAATTGAAATGAGATTATGTCACACTACACACAACAGTTTAAAGTGGATTAAGGATTTAGGGGTAAAATGAAAAGCCATGAAAACCAAAAGAAATAAAATAAATGCAAATTGAGACGACTGTCACTGTGAACATATACCATGACTGTATGTCCCATGTGGGGGCCACCGTCTTGGACGTGTGCTGCAGAAGAGGTGGCCATCTTGGTTGTATGGTCCCAATGGGGGCCTCCCTGTTAGACACTTAGTGTTAATGGAGTGCCCATCTTGGATTTGCTCATTTAAGTAGGACAGAAAAGTGATACCAACTCTACTTTCAAGAAAAGCATGAAATTCTCCTCTGCTTTTCCACTTGACAAGAATATAGACACAACCTGACCATCCCTAGAAAATAATTTCCCTCCTACATGGGCAGAGCAGAGAAAAAGGAAGCAAAATGCTTTTTTGTCCACACTCTAAGCCTTTTCCACTACCATCTGCTAGGAGTCCCACACCAACATTTTCTGATTCACCAATTATATATTGTGTCTACCTTGATAATAGTAAAAAACCTATTCTCTTGAATTAGTACACTCAAAATTCAAACTCATTGCTACCAAGTCAGAACATTCTCATAGATGACCCTTTCTTTAGAGGGTTTACAGAGACTGTAAAGCACATGGGAAGAGACAGCCCGACTTTCTCTCATAGAGCAGCTGGTGGATTTGAACTGCCTGCCTTTGGGTTAGGAGTGAAACTCCCTATCCATTAGTTTACCACAGCTCCATAAGTGCCTTCTAGCATTATTCTAAAGTGTGAACTGTTTTGAAAATTACCAAAATAAGACAGGCAGTGGGCATATGCTGTTGGGAACAAAATGAAACATAGGTTGGCTCAACGTAGGTTCCCAAAATATTTTCACTTGGGATACAAAAAAAAAAAAAAAAAGGAAACCCCCCGTCCCCCACATGATCTAGCCCAATAAAATGAAGCACAACACAATGAGATATGTCTTCACATATATCTACAGTACATGGTTCAGTTAAATTTGTGGGATGAATAAATGAAATAACTTGTGACTTTGATTTAGTTGTCATATTCCCATTTATCTCTAACTTTACTTAAAACCTCTGAGCTGGACAAGTTTGCAAGAAGACTTGGTCTTGTCTGTGCAGCTCTGTGACCATTGTCAGGAAAAAAAAAATAACAACACAGGCTTCAGTCCATTCGTAAAGTTCAAGGTTTCTAGTTTTCCACTCCAGCGCTAATCTTTTTTTAATCTAAATATCTGAGAATTTGATCATAGGGAAAGGGTAAAAGAAATGAGCAATAGTTTCTGCTGTTCCAGGCTTTTATTAAATTATATTTTTAGAAATTTAAGTTCTAAAACCCACTGTGCATGGAAGACAACTTTGGAAAAGCCCCAGGCCAGTAAAAATGTTACAAAAGGAAAAGTGAATCAGAGATCTGTGTCCATATGCCCAATTAAAAACCATTACCCCTATCGTACCTCTCTGCTGAATCCAAGCACAAAACTAAAGAGGCATGGCCCCTATTTGCTACTCTTTCCATGAAAAAAATGGAGAATCAAGTTACATTAGAGCAATTATTTAATGGTTCCATGCCTATCGGCAAGGAGCACCGGTGGCTTACTGAGAAAAAGCTGTGCTGCATTCTCGAAGACAACATGGTTCAAATCCATCAGCTATTAAGAAGGAGAAGGATGGGTCCTCTTTAATCTTGCAATTAATTGCCTCTGAAAACCTGTCAGAGGGTCATCTCTAGGTCACAGTACACAACAACAATAACAACAGGCCTATCTGCATACACCTGGTATCTTTCTGACCTGCAGATGGATTCCTTGTATCAAATCTTTTTTGTAGATGAGCTCAAACAATTTAGACTCATGGCAGCCCTCAATTGGGTTTCTGAAGCTATAAATATTTATGTGAGAAGACTGCTCATCTTTCTCTCCCTCTGAGAATTCACAGATTCCAATTGTTGCATGTTTGGCTAGTAGTTTAATACCTCACAATCCTGGGGTTCCAAGATGTGTTAATGACCTCCTTTCCCCAGAGCATGCATCCTGACTGTGGTACCTTCAGTAAGGCAACATCTTTTTTCTTAAGAGGTCAAGGTCAGAGTTCACTCTGCAATCTCATGTAGCTATTTCATATTCACACTGTCATAGAGAGAAAATTTTTTTCTCAAAATTAGCATTATAGAGCAGGTACTACAAAAGGCCAAAGAAGGAAACTCTACTCACTGAACCTTCACTTTTTTTTTTAATACATGCTGAAACAAATGAGGCTTTAATAAAAACCAATATCAAATGAAATGCATCCAGACAGATGCAATGCAAAACCCTCCAATTTTTCATATGACTGGCCACTGTGTATGTGCCCAGGATTTTAGTCAACCCTCAGGGAGCCCTGCTGGTCTAGTGACAAGAAGCTGTGCTACAATCTCAAAGCACCTCGTTTGTGGCCACCAGCTGCTTTGCAGAAGGATGGGCACTCTCCTCTCTTGCGATTAACTGCCCTTCAAAACTCACAGGAGGGTCAGCTATGAGTCAGTTCGGCGTCCATATTACATAACAACAGGAAGTAACAGACTCCCTATCTCCATGGACCTGTCTTCATGTGTTCTCCTTAAGGCAAATGACATTGGCCTTTTTTTTTTCAGAGCAACTTTATAAGATAGATGGCATGATATTGCATGGAGGACATTTCTTGGTGGATGTATCAAAAAGTCTATTCATTATTAACTAACTTTCTACAAAGAAGTTCTAGTAGCACAAATGGTTAGAAGCTCATTAATATAATGGAAAGATTGGTGGTTGTAACCCACCAGTGGCCTTGACGGGGAAAAGACCTGGTGAGCTGCATCCACAGTAATTTTCGTCTTGGAAATCCTATGGGACAGTTACACTCTGTCTTACGGGATCATTGTAAGTCAAATTATTTGGAAGCATTTAACAACTTTTCTATCAACCTAGTTTATCATAACGGAACAGAGTGAGCAGAGAGAATTCTTACCAGGATTACCTTGAATAGGTTCTAATTAATGAAAATATTCTTTTCAAGTTTTTATAAATTATCACTTCACATCTGGTCTTTACACTTCCACTGTAGGTTAGTGTAATTGAACAACTTATAGCATCACACCTGTTTGGAAGTTTATATTTGTACCAAGAATTTGAAGAAAATCCACGTTCTCATTTTAGTTATCCTCACACTTGGCGCATTGCTTTGAACACTTAATTCTATGAAATGCTAGGGAATGAAGAGGTGGCAAACTCAATTTAGTCTAAGCTTTAGTCAACTTAGTCATTCCCAAGATTGTTGTGGATTTCTGCCAGCTAGAACGCCAAGTGATAAAAAAAAAAAAAAAAAAATTTAAAAACCTAGGGCAACAAAGTGATGAATAAAAAGAGCCATTTGTGGAAAGAGTTGACAAGCATATGTTAATGAACTCCTTTCCTATTTCTCCCATAAGAACCTTATTGCATTTCAAATGCTTAGAAAAGAATGAGCTTGAGTTTTGCTCATAACCTTAAACCAGTTCATGTGTAAATTTTATGTGTTTGGGGAAAACTCAAGAATAGAATTTTCATGGCTTTTACATCCTAATTGATCTTTCCACATTTAAAAATGGAGCAACTCTGGTGGCAGTCAGTAGCATGTTGCAATGCAAACCAACAGACCAAGCATCTCTGCCACCAGCAGTTCTAAGAGAGTAGGAAACGCAGCCTCCTCACTTTAAGTTTTACGTCTGAGAAATGGAGGGTCTCTATGAGTTGGAATCAACTCAATGACTGCGAGTCTGAGTTTTTTTGAGCCTGAAAATATTGGGTTGCTGAGACTGTTAAAGCTAATGGTCAACAGAGAGGCTATGGTTATCTCTAAATTTGAAGAATATACTCTGGGGCTTCTCTCCATGGATATTAAGGATCAAGGACTTGATCATAATCTTGGCAAACAATCCAAGGGCCTTCTGCTCATCCTTTGAGATTGCCCTACATGTATTATGTATGGTACTTATCAGACATTAGCAGTTAACAATGCTAACTATGGGGAAAATGATGATGTGAGGTAAAAAAAAATTAAAAATAGAATATAGGCTTACCAAATTAGAAGCTTAATGAGAAAAGATTTCTCTCATTAAAATTTTTCCTGTCTCTTCTGAACCAATCTTTGTACCTCCTACTGTTCCGCCCATTTGATTCTTCAAACTGAGTTTTAAGGAAGAAGTTCCACCTTTGATTAAGGAAGCCCAATTATTTCATTAATGAAGTGACTAATTATGTAAAAACTTACACAGCATACCTATACACTTTTCTCTGAAAAATAGTAGGTTTAAATGGCTCTTCTCAGAAGGAAGGCAGTTCAAAAAAGACACAGCCATATTTAACTATTTAGAGAAGCTCTATATAGTCAATCAAGGGATTTTTTGTATAAAGTTACCTCTGAACATAAGAATAGGAAGGTAGAATATAATCCATGTTAATATATTTGATCTAGGTATACTTTATGGCATTCTCCTTTATCATACCTTTACTCAACACAGCCTCTCCATGCACTATCAAAGAGGTATGCAGACACAAAGTTATTGTTTTATATATATTTATATATGTTTTTTTTTAAATTTAATTTTATTATTTTTTGTGCATGTACCATCAAATCAGATCTGACTGGTACAGGAGGAAATTGTCCCTCCTTCTCCGGCAGAGCATCTAATACAGAGTTCTTAAAAGAGCGTAATGCACATAGCAGATATTATTTTAATAAGCTACAGTGTCTCTCTGGAGACTAAGGTGTGCCTGATACAGGTCATGGTATTTGCAATCGCTTGTTATGCATCAGAGATTTGGACAATGACTAGGGAGGACAGAAGGAGA
>NW_006399782.1:16574079-16590964 GCF_000299155.1 Elephantulus edwardii | reverse complement strand
AAGTATATAGAGATAGAGATATATAGACATATAGAATACAGAGATATAGAAATATAGAAAGATAAATAGATAGATAGGTAGATAGATAGATAGAAATAGTGTTCCCATGTTCCCTTTCTGTTTACACAACAGCCTTCTTTTGGTCAAGGCACATTTGTCAAGAACCTCTCTAAATTATTGAGGAGCTATGATGTCAATTTGAGGACTAAGGTATACCCTTTTCAGGCCATGATCTTTTTAGTCACTTGCTATGCATCTGAAAGCCAGACAATGACTAAAGATGACATAAGAAGAATTGACATCTTTGAATAATAATATTGAAGATGAGTGCTGAATATCTCATGGATTGAAAAAAAAACAGCTAACACAAATGTCTTAGAGAAAGAGCAGCCAGGGTGCCCCTTGGAGGCAAATCTTTGCTTTGTTTTGATAAATCTTTGCTCATATATGTTGGGTGTAGTTTCTAGGCGAGATTATTCCTTGGAGAGGGACATCATGCTTGGAAAGGTAGAGGGATGGTGAAGAAGAGAAAGACCCTCAACCAGGTTAATTGACACAGTCACTGCAGCAATGGGCTTGAGGTTGTCAAAGATTGTGAGGACGGTGCAGGATAGGCCAGAGTTCAGATCTGTTGTTCACAGAGTCTCTTTGAGTCATATCCGACTTGATGACACCTAACAATAACAACACATAGTCTCAATTACAATGGCATTAATAATCATTGTCTGAAGAAGTAGCGCATAATATCACTGATATAATAATCAGTGATGACTATTATATATTATTTTTATATTATTATACTATACTATACTATATATTATATTATTACCAAATCTTGCTGTTTGGTTATGAAAAGGTAATCAATAAATTATAGAGAATATTTAAGGGCTAAGAATGAAAATAAGAAGCTTGGATTTGAATTCTATTCCTTCATTCATCACAGTGGTTTACTAATAATACCAACC
The DNA here is from genome assembly GCF_000299155.1 of Elephantulus edwardii. Taxonomy (NCBI): domain Eukaryota; kingdom Metazoa; phylum Chordata; class Mammalia; order Macroscelidea; family Macroscelididae; genus Elephantulus; species Elephantulus edwardii. The sequence goes on along the minus strand of NW_006399782.1, from coordinate 16,589,999 downwards.
TTATAGAGGGGAGGCTGTAATTATAGAATGTGTAGAACACTGATTGCATTTTAACACCGACTATCATAACAGTGTGGTTCTTAAGTCCCCTAGGTTTAGTTGACTCTGAATCACTAGCCATAGGGCCAATGAAGACGAGAAGAGGTTTGCATTGCTAATAGTCCAAAATGTTCAGTGCAAACAGCAAGCCTATTGCTATGGAGGTGACTGTATGTCAGAGGGAATCTCTAGCATATTAGAACCTCCAACAGATCTTAACAAGAGAAATTGTCAATTAATCACCTTCAGAAAGATGAACTTTCACTTAGCAATCTTCCTCATAACACACTTTAACAGTGGGGACTCTTACACATTAACAAAGAACAAAGAAAACCAGTGACGTAGTTTCTACTACCAGTAATGGCAAAAGTCCCTTAATTTGGGGGGATTATAAATCTTTACAAGAGGATGTTTATCTTTCTCCTTTGGAACAGCTGGTATATTTAAACCACTGACCTCCAGGTTAACAGTACAACATATAAACACCTATGCTACTAGGGTTTCTATATCAACGTTGAAAATCACTTCTTCTATAGTTAATGTCTAAGAACCCTGGTAAAAGTCAATTATTCCAAGCTTGTGACTCTTGAAGGAACATATGTCCTGGAATAGCTCACAAACCATCTACCTCATTGTCATTGAATCAGAGTTGACTCATAGCTGACCCTCAAGTGGATTTTAAGATACTGAAAATCACACAGCAGATTACCCATCTTTCTTCCTCGGTGGGATGGTAGCACCATTGATTTCTTCCTTCTGTTTTGTTATTGTTTGAGAGTAATTGAAATTTCTATTTTGTTCTTTCATTATGTCTTCTGAACAGTTAAAAAGTACAAGCTATTCTTGATGTTCCAAGTGGAAATTATCAAACAACTAAAGCACAGCTATCAGTTGAGACATGAAGAAGAATAGTGGGAAAGACCTAGAGAAAGTGTTTGAGAGTCCAAGTTCAGGCCTTTATGGATAAGAATAGATAATGAGGAGCTTCGTGGCTTCCCCCAAAGTCCCAGAAGTAATTATAGGATAGTAACTTCCTAAGGGACAGACTTAGGGAAAGTATTTATGGTGATGTATCTGTAAACAGGAACTTGTGTAGAGTTTATCACTGTCATTTCAGGTACTTTACTTAGTAAATGAGCTCAGCAATATTTCCCCCTGAAATTGCTTGCTCCAAGGTGCTTAACAAATGGTTGGCCATTTAATGACCCGAAGCAGAGCCAGAGAAGGTTAACACACTGACAAAATGGGCATTAACTATGATAACAACTGTTTTCATGGGGGATTATTGCTAGTATAAACCTTATTCAACATCATAACACTAGCAATAATTTTTCTTTTTCTCCCATTTTAGAATTAACTCATCCTCGAGAATGCATGCCACAGAGGAGGTCTGAAAACTCAGGGTTCAACTTCGAATGGCATTTTCCTAATTCTCTGTTGCTACAAAACACACTCAAATGCATAACCCATAGCTTAGGTAAATGATATTACCCAAATTAGATGGAGTGGATTTAAGAAGAGAGAAGGGAATTTATCAGGTTCTGTAGTGAAAGAGATTCATGCTTATTTTTCCCAAGCCTTATCAGACTTCATTTCAACTAGACACTGATATTCATGGTGACACAAATTTCACTGGCTTACACAGAGAAAATAGGGACATTTGTGTATAAAATGTTCCTGCACAATTACACACCGTCTGCTTGAGAAAAAAAAAAAAAACAGCCTGATTACTTGTTTACCCTTTTCTTGTTATCTTAGAATATGGATAAATTATTTTAGCAGTGTGTTTGATAAGAATGAGACTTTCTTTGGTAAGATGTAGTTGTGGAGTATAGGCAAGAAAAACCCTGTATAAGGAGCTGATGGCAAAAGTGGTTATGTGAGAATCAACGTAGAGGGAGTCCAAGACCTGTGTTTTCAGAAATACCAGGTCATGGATGGGGTATAGAATCTGCTCCTATGCTATACATGGTCCAGTCAAAGAGGAAGAAGATATGTAAAGTCAATCACCTGACTTACGGATTTTGTTGCAACAGTTCTAGTAAACCTAGGATCTGGTTACGAGTAAACATATGCAGCTGACTCCCAACATAATAAGTTCACAACTGAGTCCCTTGGCTGGAAGAGTTGGCTTTGCAGACTCTGTTAATCAAATGCTGAGATTTTTCTTCTGGCCCTTGAGCCAGGGTAGCTTTGACTTATTTATCATTTTTCAGTTCTTTGTGTATCCTATTCATTTCTTTTAGATGCGTTTTCTTATCTTTCTTGGCCTCCATTTTTACTGTTAAGCCACTCTCTTATGAGTATTCAGTTATCTACTTTGGCTATCCCTTTCACTTCTTTTTTCCTAGAAAGTGCTTTCTTTTTCTTTTCTTTTCTTTTTTTTTAAATTCTCTTTCAATCCATGCACACGCTCTCACACATCGAGAACAGAATAAAATTTCAGACCTGCTTTTCCTGTTGGATGATTTTCTTCCAGTCACTTTTCTATGCCAGCTGGCAGCCATGCCTCACTAGCAGCCATTCTCCATTACTAGCTACCAAATTTGAACAACAGCCAACGAGCTTTTCTTTTTCTGTAACTCTTTCTTCTTCTATATTTATACAGTTAGCCAACTTTAGTTCCCTAGTTTTGAGCTAGAGTTCCAGCTACAAGCTTCTATGTCTGACAATATTGTTTTGTGGTTGTTAGATCTATACAAGTCACCCTCCCCACAAACTCATGGAGGATCCTGGTACAAAGGGATAGAATGCAGCCAGTCCTTTGCCATCCTCATGTTTGTTTTGAGAATCATTGTTATCTGTAAGGTTTTTAATTGGCTTAAACTTGAAAGTAATCATCAGACCTTTCTTCATAGGCCACCTAACTAGAAGTTCTGCTAAATTCTGTTCAACACCAACTGACAGATTGGTGGTTGGACTAGAGGTAGATGGGGAAAGAATTAAACTTAAGTTTTCAGGAAGGAAAAGGGGATTCTACCACCACAGCATCCTTTCTGTCTACCATTATATATTGTTGTTGTTGTTGTTTAATGCCGTCAAGTCTTAGACGACTCATAGTGACCCTATGAACGAACAGCCTGAGCACTGTTCATACATAGAGTGTTCAGAGGCAAGCCATTTCGGAAGTGGATGCCGCTCCTGCTTCCAGGCTTGATTTAGTCGGGAAGCTTCAGCCAACACTGTCCACCATGGGTGCCCATTACCACGATTGGCACATCACTGTCACAGGCTTCAGCATCACAGCTACCAATATATACATTATTAAATTTAATTCTCCTTGCTGCTATTCTATGGAGCTCTCATAATGTCATCCATAGTGAGTTTCACTGCTAACCCAAGAACTGTGTTGCTTTGGTGGTTCAAACTCACCAGTGGCTCCGCAGGAGACAGATGGATACTTTCCTCTCATCTGACTCATAACCTCAGACACCCAATGAAGGGTCAGTTGTAAGTTGGAACTGACTCAATGGCAATAAATTCGTTTGGCATAGTTGCTATTCTACTTTTGAGTTGAAGATAAAATAATAATTTACGTACACATGTGTAATGTTATTATATTTATATGTTATGCAGATGACACAACTTTGTTTGCCAAAACTTAGGAGGATCTGAAGCATTTGTTGCAGAAGGTCCAGAACTATTGTCTTCAATATGGATTGAAACTCATCATTAAGACGATAAAGATTCTCCCCACGAGGCCAACATATAGATCTATCTCCATGATGGAGAAGAGATTGAGGTTGGTTAACAAGTTCAGCTTGCTTTGATCCACAATCAACACTCTATGTATCAGCAGTCAGGGAATCAAACAATGAATTGTGTTGGGGAAATCCGTTTTATTTGTCCAAGGGCCTTTCCAAAATTCTAAAGAGCAATGATATCAGTATAGAGACTAGGGTATGCCTGATTCAGGCAATGGTCTTTGTGATTACTTGTTATGCGCCAGAGAAGTAGACAATGACTAGGGATGACAGAAGAATGATTGATGCCTTTGAGTTGTGGTGTTGGAGAAGATCATTGAACATACCATAAACTGCCAAAAGAATAAATAGGTTTGTCCTAAAAAGAGTGACACCAGGCTGCTCCTTGGAGTCAAGGGTTTTGAAACTTGTCTCACATACTTTTGGCATAGGACCAGGAGGACCAATCCTTGGAGAAGAACATCATGCTTAGAAAAGTGGAAGGACAACACAAGAAAGAAAGACCCTGGATAAGATGGACGGATACAGTAACTGGGATAATGGATCTAGGTTTTGGAGATAGTGAGACTGGCCCAGAATGGGACAGGATTCAGAGGTGATGTACACAGGCTCACTATGAGTTACAGGCAACTAAATGCCACAACAATAAGAGTATTATATTACCTGTCATGAAGAAACAGTGATATCTGGAATACCTAAAAATGGTCCCTGATATATTGGTCAGGCAGTTTTTTTCCCCCCGAAACTTCTGTTGAAAACAAATTTGCTAGCTTACAAGACAGCCAATACCATTCTATTTTTAAATTTACAAGAGTCCTTGACACTGGATCAATAAGCAATATCATGATAGATGGCAGATAGTCTGGCATAATCAATTATTAAATTTTACTTGTATCCACAATCAATACCCATGGAAGCAGCACTCAAAAATTCAAAAATCATGCTGCCCTGAGAAAGTCTGCTGCCCAGAACATCTCCAAAGTGCTAAAGAACAAAGAGGTCATTTTAAAGACCAAGGTGGTTGCCTGATCGAAATCAAGGTGTTTTCACTTGCTTTGTACATAGTTGAACAATGAACACAGAACACAAAAGAATTGATGCTTTTCAACTGGGGTACTGATGAAGAATACTGAAAACAAGGGACTACAAAAATATAAAACTATTCTGGAGAAAGTGCAACCAGGATGCTGTCACATATTTGAGCATTTTTGTCCAGAGGGGCCAGTTTTGGGGGAAAAGATAGTAAACTGCTACAATGGGTGTGATCATGGCAGAGATTATGAAGACGATGCAGGATAGAGTAGTGTCCAGATCTGTGGTGTAGATGACTTGATGGTACCTAACTACAACAACAAGCCTGAGACAAATCTTTTCCCTAGTAACTCACTCATGACACTACACAGACAGTACGTTAATGTATTATCCGTTTGCCATAACTTCCAGTGTTTTTTAGAGGCTCTCTCTTCCCTGAGTCTTTCCTATACTAAATCTTGCCATTGTCTTCAACATGACTCAGTAGAGATATCATGGACAATTGTGGCTGTATTGTTTTAGACTAGTCCTATTTCTACAACCATGACTTTGCTGTGGGTGTTCAGAATTTAATTTCATTTCAGAAGCAATTTAGGTGATAAAGAAAATAATGTTTATATGTAAGGCTAATTTTAAAGTAATAAAATCCATTAATGTATTCATGAAATGCATTATCCATCTAAGTTTTTCTAAGTCAGATGTCAATAACATTCAGTAGGCATGAAATAAATTTGTCTCATAATGAAAAGCAATTTTGTTTTAGGGTTAATAAGAGATAAACCTTCAACTATCCTCCAACAAACAACTCAAATATATTAGAATGATATCATTTCATCCCAAACAAAATTACCCACTCCTAGGTGGAACTATCAGAATTCTTATTTTACAAGATGTATAATTTAGTTATGATCTTTTAAAGTCATTCATGACAAATGTATCTTGGATTTAACACCCAGATCAAAGTCCTCTCAGATTATTTTGTTCCCCAAGTCTGGAATTCTTGGGTATGTAGTAAAACGGTATGGCATTCAGGAGTCTACTCTAAGGTTAGAGAAGAGAGTGAGAAAACAGCGCTGTCTGTCAAGTTCCACAGTAAAAGTTACCTGACATTTGGAGCAATCTATGAGGGGTTTTCTCTTTAACTTCTTCTTGGCATGCTCATGAACTTTAACTCCCATTATCTGTTCAATTATATAGAAATTGATATTTTATTTAAATGGAGAAGTGTAGAGGCTACCACACCATTCTTTTCTGAGACACTCCTCATTTGAGTCATTGCAGTATCATTTAATAGTTTCCAAGTTTGAACTTAACAATTCGTGTGCAAGTACACGAGACATCTTGTTTGAGAAAAGAGTATGAATTTATCAAACCTTGAAAGGTAGTATAAATCTCCCAAGACCCTGCATGGGAGAATTAATACTAAAACAAAAACAAAATCCATAGCTGTTGAATCGAGTCCAATTCACAGTGAACTTCCACTGAGTTTCCAAGGATGCAAATCTTTAGTGGTAAAGGCCAACCATCTTTCTCCGGCACAACAGATGGTAGATTTTCTCTATCTCTATCTCTGTCTCTATATATCTCAGGGAGCTCTGGTGGCCTAGTGGCAAGAAGCTGTGCTGCAATCTCGAAAACACATGGCTTGAGGCCACCTTCTGCTCTGCAGGAGAAGGATGAGCAATCTCCTCTTGTGCAAAAATCCACTGGATGGTCAGCTATGGGTTGGTTCCAACCCAATGGTACACAATTATAACAACAACTTTTCAGTTAGCAACCTCACACGTTACACACTACCCTATCAGGGATCCTTGTTTCCCATTAACACTGCCTAAGTCTGAAATAACCAAAGTAAGAGGCTTAATCTGGGAGTTGTGTTTACTAAAATCTGGGAATTAGAGGTTATACATCAGCACAGATTCCTATTTTAAATTAATATCATGCCGTGTGCCCAGAGCCTTTGAAGAAATTAATCTTTTTTTTCTGTTTTGCTTTGTTTTGGTATGAAATGTTTAGCAAAACACAGGTGAATTGCTGACAAATACAGTTATGTACATCACTGCCCTTTAGAAGTGACCTGGCTATGGCTTGGCATTTACATAGCATCTAGAGTGAAAAAATAATTTACATAATAGCAGAATTGTAATACTTCAGTTCCCTGTCACTCATGTCCTCTTGTGTTACTGTCCAGGGATTCTAGCTAATGACTCACCGTTTCACAAGTGGGCTTTTGCTCCATGTCTTTTTATGCCTTTAACCCAAAATTCTTCTCCTTTTGCAAACACACTGTTTGCTATGTGATTCACTTCTCTGTTTAGCCATCAGGTGGCAAATAGGATTCATCTTTTATCCCAATAGCAACTGATTACTAGTTGCTGCCTGGAACATGGTTTGGAGAAAGATTATAAGACTTGATCTGTGATAACTGTGACTGGAAATGCCTATGATGTGCATTTTCATATTGTGGTAAGGTGGTAGCATCTGTGTCATTCTTGGATAATTTCTCTGGTAGCAGTCCAAATAAATGGGTAAGCAACATATATTTTATTCTGACAGGTTGCTTTTATATAAGAATCAAACTTTCTCCTATAGGTTACACATACAGTATATCCACAATTAATAATAGATAATATAATTACAATTTATGGAGCAAAACCAATTGGCCAACGACTGCACTCCGTGTAAACATGCAAAAAATTACCTCAAATCACCCCACCAACTTTGTAAGTAGACATTGCTATTCACATTTTCCAGATGAGAAAACGGGGCTCAAGAATTACAAACAGCTTTTCAATGGTGTGTGATTAAGTGAGGGGCAGAGGCAGAATTTGCACTCAAGATCATTCTGCACCAGAAGAGAATAACAACAGAAATGAGAAGAGCCTGTTGACCATATGGTTACTCAGAAGGAATGTTCCCCTTTTGCAAATGACAGCAAGAGACCACTAAATGTACTTGGAAGAAAATAAAACCACAGGTCCAAGGAGGCTCATGCCAAGTTTAAATAAAATAATTTTTGAAGTTTCAATTGCAATTATTATTTATTACTAAGAATGAGAACAGAATAAAAAAGTCATTGTATGCAATTATTTTAAGCTATGATTTGAAAAGGTAAGAACAACAGTAGCCTAGATCTTTTGTAAGGAGATCTAATAGTGCCCTGAATTGTGTGTTGAGCTGCTAACAGATATGTAGGTGGCTGGAATCTAGTAGCCGCTCAGAGAGAGAATGATAGGCAGTTTATTCCGTATAGAGTTATTTACTGTCTCAGAAATCCAATCTAGGGTTGCTGTGAGTCAGGATTGGTTCAACAGCAGTGGGTTTGTGGTTTTGTTGTTTATATAATATGATCTGATGAATGGAGAGAGTAGACGGCCTGAAGTAAAACAAAACAACAACAAAAAAAATACAACCCCTAACTTGTATTCTCTGTTTTATTTCTTGCTAAGTAGAATTAAGATGAAACACAATTATATAAACATAACTAGCATTTAGTAACTAAATGTGCATTCACTAAAAAATGAAAAGGAAAAAAAATCAAATAATAAACTTGTATGCCATTTCTTTTTTCTTGGTTCTTAGTGAACATATGGGAACTAAAGTGGGTAATTTATAATTAAGATGACAAAACAGAGCTAGCTTCCAAATTCTAATTTTTTACAATTATTGTGCTATATGTGCCTATTCCATTACATGAGGAAAAAAGAGCATTATGAGCTAGATAATAACATTTAAATGCTTAGTCCAGTAATAGTAAGATGTGACAGAAAGTTAGAGACTATGGCAAAAGCATTAACATTCTTCTATTTAGTATTCACCAGATGGGCACAGAGAAAAGAAGTGCATGCTAAGCATTAAGTAATAGAAGTAGAAATAGCAATACTCTCCTTCAAGTGGTGGGGACAGTGTAATGCTGCTTCATCTCATTTGAGTAGCTTAAGTAATTATTTATGTTAAATAACCACAAAGCAATTATTGCCAACATAATGATTAAGGTTTATGGTGTAATGTAGAAGGCCAAACTTGTTATACAAATGGTAAACCTCAATAATTCAGTTTTTTAATAACAGTTTGAGATTTAATCAACACAGAGTAATTGTATTAAATCGGAATCAAGTTCACATTGGAGGCATGATAATATCAAACAGAGCAACATATTGTCCTTTTCTAATGTTTAGAATAGATCCTGTGATCTGAATCAATGCAGTTCAGTTCAAGTTCACTGCAGAAGTAGTTCCTAACAGAAAACATGGATTGTGTACCCTCATCAACCTGTACAACGAAACTTGCAAATAAAGCTGAAATACACCTTGGAATTTACTAAAACTAGTGATTTTATTAATTATTTAATTTATATTTTTATTCAAAGTATATTAAAATTTTTTAGTATTTCTGTGTATTATATTAATAATCTATTCAATGGCTCTCAAATGTTAGTACCAATGATCACCTATGACAGAAGACAAGTACATATTCTTTCTGAACTCTGTGTGCATATGATACACTATGCAGGGAATGAAAAACAGAAGAGGAATGGTGTTGCATTCATCTCAAAAAGTTAATTTCATGTTATATACTGAAATACAATGTTGTGAGTGAGAGGATAAAATCCTACATATACAAGGAAGACCCATTAAGACAACTATTATTCAAGTATGAGTCTGCATCTAGTGCCAAGAAGGAAGACATTAAGAATTTTTAACAAATTTTGCAGTCTGAAATTGACCAAACATGCAATCAGGATGCATTAATGATAACTGGTGTCTGGAATACAAAAGTAGGAAACAGTGAAGAAGGAACAGTAGTTGGAAAAAATAAAGCTGGAAATAGAATGATTGAATTTTGTATTTACAATGATTTGTTCATTGCAAATACTTTTTCTAAAAGATAAAAAATATGACTTTATACATGGATTTCACCTGATGGAATGCATAGAAGAAATCACTGGAGAAGCTCAATAACAGCAGTCAAAACTCAGCCAGCGGCAGTCTGCACATCAGATTATCAATTACTCCTATGCAAATTCAAATGAAGGCTGAAGAAAATGAAAATAAGTCCATAGGATTGATCTTGAATGAATTCCATCTGAATTTGATGATTATCTTAAGGATAGATTTGAGGCACTGAGCATCAATGATGGAAGACTAGATGAGTTGTGGGATGATATCAACAATATCATCCACGAAGAAAGCAAAAGGTCATAACAAAAGCAGAGAGGGAAAAAATAAAAATGGATGTCAGAAGAGACTGGAATGTCAAGATGCCAAATCTAAAGGAAAACATATCGAAGTAAAAGAGTTGAACAGATGGTTTCAAAGGACAGTTCAGGAGGACAAAACAAAGTATTATAATGGAATGTGCAGAGAGCTGGAATTGAAGAGTAAAAAGAGAAGAACTCTCTCTGCATTTCTCAAGCTGGAAGAACTGAAAAAAAAAATAAGCCCTGTATTGCAATGTTGAAAGATGCAATGGACAATATATTGAATGACCCAGAAAGCATCAAAAGAATATGGAGGGAATACACAGAGATACAGTATCAGAAAGAATTGATTGACAATAAAAAATTTCAGCAGAAACCATATAAACAGGAGCCATTGGTAATGAAAGAGGAAGTGGAAGCTTCAATGAAGGCACTGGCAAAAAATAAGACCCCAGGAATTGATGGAATACCAATTGACTTCTTTCAATTAACAGATGCAGCCTTGGATGCACTCAACAGTCTACACCAGGAAATCTGGAGGAGGGCTGTCTGGTCAATGGATTAGAAGAGGTCCATATTTTTTCCCATTCCCAAGAAGGGTAATTCAACTGAATGTGGAAATTACTGTGGAAAATACTGTTGAAGATCATTTAGAAATGGCTAGAACAGTACATATAAGGAAATGCTAGAAGTTCAAGTAGATTTAGAAGAAGCCATGACACCAGAGATATCATTGCTAATGTCAAATGGATCCTTGCTGAAAGTAAGGAATAGCAGAAGAATGACTATTTGTGCTTTATTGACTAAGCATAGGAATTTGTGCGGATCATGATAAGTTGTGGCTGACATTGAGAATAATGGGAATCTCAGAGTACTTGATTGTGCTCATGAGGAGCCTTTACCTAGATCAGGAGGCTATTATGCAAATGGAGCAGGAGAGCACTGCGTGGTTTGGAATTGGGAAGGTAGTCAGGGTTGTATTCTATCTCTATAACTGTTCTATCTATAAGCTGAGCAAATTACCCGAGAATCTGGACTCTATGAAGAGAAATGTGGCATCAGGATTTGAGGGGGACTTATCAATAACCTGTGTTACACAGATTGCACAATGTTACTTTCTGAAAGTGAGGAGGACATGAAGCACTTGTTGCAGAAGATCAAGGAGTGCAGCTTTCAGTATGGATTGTATCTCAATATCAAGAAAAGCAAGATTCTTACCACTGGACCAACATACAGCTTCATGATGGATGAAGTGAAGATTGAAACTGTCAACAGCTTTATCTTGATTGGACTTGCGATTAACACCCTCGGTACAAGCAGTGAAGAAATAAGGAGATGCATTGCAATGGGAAAATCTGCAGTCAGTGACCTTTCTAAATTATTGAAGAGTAGTGATGCCAGTTTGAGGACTAAGGTGCACTTGATTCAGATCATAGTCTTTCCAACTACTAGCTATGTATCCAAGACCCGGAAAATGAATAAGGATGACAGAAAATTAATTGATCCCTTTGAGCTGTGGTGTTGGAGAAGAGCACTGAACATCCCATGGACAGCAAAGAGAATGAACAGATATGTCTTGGAGAGGGTACAGCCAGAGTGCTTTTTGGAGGCAAGAAAGATGAGGCTTTGGACATACTGCTAGGAGGTGCTATTCCTTAGAGAAGAACATGATGTTCAGAAGGGTGGGGGGTTGGCAAATGAGAGGAAGACCCTCAACCAGTTGGATTGACATGGTGACTACTGCAATGGGTTCTTGTATGTCCAGAAGCATGAGGACGGCACAGGACAGGACTAGATTCAGGTCTTTTTTTTAATAGGGTCAGTATGAGTCGTACTTGACTCGATGGCACCTAACAACATAGTGATAATCTCAAGAGACCAATACAAAGAAAACTATAGAGCATTTCTGAAAGACACAATAAAAGATCTAAGGAACTGGAAAAATGTGACCTGTTCATAGATCGGATGTTGAAAATGAGACTCCTACCAAAAGCAATGTACATGTTCAATGCAATCTCAATCCAGATACCAAATTCCTTTTTCAAGGAGATTAAAAGGGAAATTATCAAATTTATTTGGAGAGACAAGAGAACCCAAATAAGCAAAACACTTCTGAGAAACAAAAATGAGGTTGGAGGCATAGCACTCCCTGACCTCAAAACCGACTATACAGCAGTGGTAACCAAAACAGCATGGCACTGGTACAACGACAGGCACAATAACCAATGGAACAGAATTGAGAACCCAGAAATAGACCTAGCTATCTATGGTCAACTGATATTCAACAAGGAAATCAAAGCTATCAAATGGGGAAATGATAACTTCTTCAACAAATGGTGCTGGTAAAACTGGACTTCCATGAGCAGAAAGCTAAAACAGGATCCACATCTCATACCATACACAAAAATCAACTCAAGGTAGATCAGAGACCTGGGAGTAAAGCCCCAAACCACAATGTTTTTAAGAGACAAACTGGTATCAAGCTTAGAAGTGTTAGTCCAAGGTATAAAGAGACTGCCAAATACAAGCAGAAATGCACAACCTAAAGAGGATAAAATTGAAGCATGGGACCTTCTAAAGATTAAATCTCCATGCACATCAAACACTTTTTCCAACAAGGTGAAAAGAAAACCTACAGATTAGGAACATTTGATATTTCCATCTCAGACAAGAGTCTTATAACAAAAATATACACAATACTCCTGGGTCTCCACATGAAAAAGACTGATAAACCAATTACAAAATGGGCAAAAACATGGAAAGAATTTTCACAGAGGAAGATATTCGAATGGAAAACAGACACCTGAAGAAATGCTCCAAATCACTGGCAATAAGACAGATGCAAATCAAAACCACAATGAGGTACCATCTCACTTTAGTAAGAGTGGCTAAGTTTAACACGGCAGCAAGTAATAGATGTTGGAGACGATGTGACAGTAAAGGAACTCTTGTACAATATTGTTGGGTTTGTAAAATGGTGCAACCTTTCTGGAAGGCAGTGTGGCACTTCTTCAAGAATCTGAACATAGAAATTCCATATGATCCAGTTATTCCACTATTGGAATATACCCTAAAAATATAAGAACTGAAGCACAAACTGAGATTTGTACACCGATGTTCATAGCAGCATTATTCACCATTGCAAGAACATGGAAACAGCCCAAATGTCCAACCATAAATGAATGGTTTGAGAAATTATGGAACATTCACACAGTGGAATATCATGCAGCATTCAGGAACAATAACTTTGTAAATTATTGCCTAACTTTAGAGAGACTGGAGAGCATTATGCTGAGTGAACTAACTCAGTCCCACAAGGATAATTAATATATAAGACCGTTATTGTAGAATAAGTATAAGGATCCAGGAGGGTTGGAAGAGTCTGGAATAAGAGGGATATGGATGTGCAAGGGGAAGTGGGGATTAATCATTGGGTTGTACAATTTGATGGGTAGAGGGGATGAGAGAAATTGAAAGAATTTGTTCAAATTTAAGTTTTAATTTTGTAAATAAACTAGTAGAAAAGAAACATATTGATAATGTAGTTAGTGAATCTCAAATTTTAGAACCTATAATTACCTCTGACAGAGAGAAGTATATATTCTCCCTGGACTCTGTGTACAATTCATCAAAACTTTAACTTTTCTATTTAATCTTTAAAATTATTATAATTTTTTATTCTTTTCTAGAACAAAGTTGATCTCTCTGATTGCGAGAATCTCAATCTTGAGACACCACATGAGAATTAGAACCAGACCTTGAGTTCTTGATTACTGCTTACCTTCTCAATGCTTACACCCATTCATATGTACAGCATCTGCCTATCAGAAATATGCCCTTCACTATGAGCAGTGGGGATTTTTAGTGAGAATAAGAGTAGCTTTTTAAATTTTATTTCTCAATTTAGGGTCACAAGTTGTTTAGTTTACTCAATTTTGTTATGAAGATATTATTATTATCAAGTGAATTTCTGGTGGCTTAGTGGAAGAAGCTGCATTGCAATCCCGAAGACATGAAGTTCGAATACAACAGCTTCTCCAGGGAAGAAGGATGGGTTATCTTTCCAACATACCATTTACATACAAGAGGGTCAAACTGGCTAGCGGGTCAAGTATAAGACAGTTCTGAATTCATGGCATACCATGACAAATAACAACTACTATCTAAGTAGCTTTGATGTCTTAAGGAGTTGCACTGTCAAACCAAAGTAAAACAATTTGAATTCACCAGCTGCACCATGGGAGAAAGATGGGCAACCTTCTTCTATGAAATTTTCTGCCTCTGAAAACTCCAATAGAGGGTCCACTATGAATCAGTTCTGACTCAATGGTATAAACAACTTCTAGAACACATCTGATTGTTTTTGTATCAAATGTTACATTTAAATAATTTTCTGTAAGAGTGGAAATTTGCAATGGTTAATAGTTATTATAATCGTTGCATAGATCTTCCAAATAGTTTCACAGTGGGCCAGGAAACAGAACCAATCTTACTTTGATAGTTTTCTGGTTGAAAGATCAAGTAATCCTTGTTAATCTTTCTACAAAGTATAAAATGTACCATAGCACTAGATTTTCTTTTTGAATGGACAATACGAGTACATAATAAAAGCTGACAGAAACTTGAGACACTCCCAGGATGGGGGGAACGCCAGCCTCTTCCCTGTATCACCCCATCCCCCATTGCTTCTTCCTCTGCTGGCTAACAGATAACTCTGCTTCAGGCCCTGACAACATATTACCCGAGCACAAGACTGAAGGCCCCCCCCCCCCCCGAACCAACAGATTAAGTGGAGAAGAGCATTGAGAAACCCAGTCATACAACTCTGGAGACTAGGAAAGATATTTTTTTTTCCCTAGGAATATGTTAATTTATTTGATTAAGAACATTTCAATACAGGAGATAAGACATCATCAGTTGAGGTGTTCTTGCCCCAAGCCAGTACGTACCTCAGGTATGGAGGAAAGAAGGGCTTGAAACTCCCTGGGGAAAAAGTCTCCTCCATTAGGGGATTCCCGCCACCATGGGCTATTCCAAGGACCAAAAAAGAGCAATAGAGGTTTGGACATGTAACTACAAGCAGGGGAGAGACTCACTTTCACGGTGGCACTCTGATGTGATAGAGAACTGTCTTCAAAGAACATTCTACTGAGTGAACTAATGCAGTGTCCTAATAACAAACACTGCATAAGACCACTATTGTAAAAACAGAAGACTAACAGGCAAAATGTGTAGAGTGATCCATGGAGGGAAAAGGTGGAAACGGTGGGGTGAGTATGGGCACGGGGTAATCACAGGATCATGCAATTTGTTTGGTGGAGATGGAGGGAAAAGAAAATGGGAAAGATTCAGGAAGGGATCTGAAAAGAAGGGATAAAGGTGAGTATAGTTCAATGGTGATCAATTTTATAAAACAAAATATATGGAAATGATTATGAAAAGTAATGTGAACGAAGGAAAGTGTGAAGCACAATGTATATTAATTTTGTATGCAAACGAATATAATTTTTTTTAAAAAAACCTAATTGTGTTAAACTTATTTAAATTACCAGCTCTTAACACGTCAGTACGTCGAGGAGTTAAGGAAATTTGCTCTTGTTTCTTTAAGAAGGAATCCAGGAGATAAATATATCTCAGGATAAAAGGTTGCATAGTATTTTTAAAAGATGTTCTACATATTAGAAAGGACTCAATGGTCAGATAAAGGTGGGAAACTGATATTTTTTTATAGATTTGAAATTAATACTAGAAGATCATTGGATATAGTATATCGAACATTTGAGAATATCTGTGATATCTAATTAAATTATACTCATTATCATTATTGTCAGAAACTTATTTCTACTATACTAGGGTGTTCTGGGATTCCCATTCTTCTGAGTCAGCCATAGTTTGTTATGATCCACACAGTCAAACGCCTTTGCATAATCAATGAAACACAGATA
>NW_006399782.1:16571389-16573199 GCF_000299155.1 Elephantulus edwardii | reverse complement strand
AGAGACAGGTTCTTGGAGAGGGACATCATGCTTGGTAGGGTGGAGGGACAGCGCAGTAGGGGAAGGCCCCCTATGAGGTGGATTGATTCAGTGATTGGGGTAATCGGGATGGGTGTGTCGGAGACGGTGCGACTGGCACAGGACAGAGCAGAGTTTAGGGCTGTTGTACATAGGGTTGCTATGAGTCGCAAGCGACTCTACGGCACATAACAACAACAACATACTAGGGTATTCAGTGTTTTGTGAAAGTCATTTGATAAAAAATGTGTACTTAAAAGATCTCATATGTGAATGTTGCAATCTATCTCAGCCTTAGATTTGAAACAGAAAAATAATATTTTTCCTCATTTGGCTGGTTTTTAACTTTTCTATAAAATTTGGGAGTTGTAAATCTCTCTAGCTCAATCATGTGTATTTTATGTCTTGGCAACAAAATCAGTATACAGGCATTTCTGTTTGGTTTGTGATAACCTTTCAATGATGCCCACAAATTTTATTTTTAAATAATCAAAGCATGCTGAGTTCATACAGTGAGTCTTAAATTCTTCCGGCATCAAATGATAATGATATCTTAGAATTCATCATTATAATTGCGGTTTTAATGAAAGTTTATCGAGAACTTGGATTTCCATTTATTCATTGTTGCACATTTTTCTCCCTGCCTAGCCCCTCCTCAGTTCACTTTTCTCTGAAAAAAACAAACAAACAAAGCACAACAAATTTTCATTGTTATACAGTCCCCCGCCCCCCACCAGTCCACTTTACCATACAGCTCTTATTATGGACTCTTGTCTTGCAAATAATACCTAATCATATATTCCTTTTAAACAGTTCTCTCCCTCATCTGTTTAAATGCAGTATACATTATTTATTTTCTCTTTCCTTAGTTTTGACCCAACCCCCATGTCAGTCCTGTTTTATAACGGCATCATATTGCAGTACTGTCCTTTTGTGACTGTGATATTTCACTTCTCCATGTTCACCCATTTTGTATAATATTTCACAAGTTCCTTGTTTTCAATGCTGTACAGTATTCCACTGTGAAAATATCCCACAGCTTCTCTATCCATTCATTTGTTGATGGGCACTTGGGTTGTTTCCACCTCTTTGTTATTGTGAACAAAGCAGGAATAAACATGAATGTACATATGTCTGCTAGGGTGGCAGTTCTGGTTTCCTTAGAGTATACTCCCAGTAGTGTAACCACTAGATCAAAAGATATGTCTATTTCCAAGTTTTTGGAAAAGTGCCATACTGCTTTCTATAGTGGTTTCATCATCTTACTATCCCAACAACAGTAAATAAGGGTTTCAGTTTCTCCACAATATTGCCAGCATTTGTTGTTTCCTGTTCTGTTGTATTTGTATTGTTTTGATTTACATCTTTCTTAGAGCTAGGGATTTTGAGCATTTCTTCATGTGTTTGTTCACCATCTGAATGTCTTCTTTGTCTGCTTATATCCTGTGCCCATTTTTCAATTGGGTTGTTTACCATTATCTTGTGTGGTGTTCAAGTATTCTATAAATTCTGGATATAAATCCCTTATAAGATTTTTTCCCAGTCTGTGGCTTTCCTTTTTACTCTGCTGGAGAAGTTTTTGGATGTGCATAGAAATTTTATTCTTAGTAGGTTCTATTCATCTATTTTATCCTCTCCCAATTACAGGTTTTTCAGGATGCTTGAAGATTGTTCCTTTTGTGTATTAGGGCTTTTAGAGTTCTCCCAAGCTTTTCTCTAATGAAGTTTATAGTCCTTAGTTTTAGTCCTAGGTCCCTGATACACTTTGAGTTTGTTGTGTGTGTGTGTGTGT
>NW_006399782.1:16518823-16570104 GCF_000299155.1 Elephantulus edwardii | reverse complement strand
GCTATCTGCTTTCTGTCAAGAACCATCTAACATTAGCTATAATATCCCTAGTACCACGGCCTCTTCTAAGCCCAGCCTGCACATCTGACAGTTCCCTGTTGAATGTGTGGCTCCAGTTGTTTCTGGATAATTTTCAGCAGACTCTTGCTTGCATGTGATGTTAATGGTATTGTTCGATAATTTCCATTTTCTGTTGGGTCACCTTTCTTTGGAATAGGAACAAATGTTAATCTCTTCCAGTTAGTTTGAAAGCTGGCTGTCCTCCAGATTTCTTGGTACAACTTGGTGTGCACATCCAGAGCAGTGTCTGTTTCTTGAAATGTGTCAATTAGTATGCCTTCAACTTCTGGAGCCTTGTTTTTTTGCCAGTTCTTTCAGAGCAACTTGAACTTCCTCCTTCCTCACCACAGGCTCTTGCTCATACATTATTTCATGAAATTCCTCTGTGTCAGCCAATTCCTTCTGATACAATGACTCTGTATATTCCTTCCATCTTCTTTTAATGCTTCTCAGATCATTTAACACTCTGCCCAAAGCATCCTTAAGTATTGCCACTCATGGCTTGAATGTATTTCTCAATTCCTTCAGCTTAAGAAATGCTCAGAGAGTTCGGCCCTTTTTATTTTCTAAAACCAGCTCTTAGCACATTTCATTATACTATCTTGCTTTGTCATCTCAAGCTGTCCTTTGAAATTTTCTGTTCAGCTCTTTAATTTCTTGATTTCTTCCTTTAGCTTTGGCTTTCTCAGTGCTCTAATGCAATATTCAGAGTCTCATCTGACATTACTTTTGGTCTTTTCTTCCTCTTCAGCTGTTATAATGATCTTTTTCATTCTTCATGGGTGATATTAATGATATCCTCCCACAGTTATTTGGTCTCTGCTCATGAATGTTCAAGGCCTCAAACCTGTTCCTGAGATGATTTTGAAACTTTAGTGTAATAGACTTAAGGTCAAATTTTGGTTCCTGTGGATTTCATTTTATTTTCTTCAACTTCAGCTCGAACTTACACATGAGTAGTTGACCAGAGGTAGATGGACTGATTTTTTGGGTTTTCAATTCAATTCCATTGATCTATGTGTCTGTCATTGTATAAGTATCATATTGTCTTGACCATGATAGCAGTGTAGTATGATTTGAAATCATGGACTAAGATGCCTCCTACCTTGAGATTGTCTTTTCCCTTCTTCGTGGAGAATGGAATTGGTATTTGTATTGGGATTGCATTAAATGTGAAAATTGCTTTTGGTAGTAGTGTGATTTTCACAATATTGAGTCTTCCTATCCAAGAGCAAGGTATATTCTTCCATTTCTCCAGGTCTCTCTTTTTTTCTTGTAGTAATGTTTTGTAATTTTCTTTGAAAAGATCCTGTGCATTTTTAGTTAGATTTACTCCTAAATATTTAATCTTTTGATTAGCTATTGTGATGGGTATTGTTTTTCTTAGCTCTGGATCTGTATTCTCTTTGTCACTGTAGAGAAATAGAATTTATTTTTGTATGTTGATCTTGTATTCTGCCACTTTGCTGAATTGGTCAACTATGTCCAGTAGTTTTTATGCTGAGTCTTTAGGGTTTCCTAAGTATACTATCATACCATCTGTATATAGCAATAATTTTACCTTTTCTTTGCCAATTTGAATACCTCTTATTTCCTTCCCTTGTCTTATTGCTACCATTAAGACTTCCAATAGAATATTGCATAGAAGTGATCATGAGCATCTTTCCTAGTTCTTGTTCTCAAAGGAAATGCCTTTAATCTCTCTCCATTGAGAATAATATTGGCTCTCAGGTTTGCATATATACATTTTATTATGTTGAGGATATTCTGCTACTTTCCTATTTTATTTAGTGTTTTAATTTGGAAAGAGCGTTGGATTTTATCAAAGGCCTTTTCTGTATCAACTTATAGGATCATGTTGTTCTTGTTCTTTGCTTTGTTAATGTGATTAATTACACTGATCATTTTTCTCGAACCATCCTTGCGTACCTGTTATGAGTCCCACTTGGTCATGGTGAATATTTTATTTTACTTTGATAAATCACTGGATTCTATTAGCCAGTAAATATTCAATCACTTTTCATTTAAATTCTGTGTAAGAAAGTTCCATCACTTTCTGGCTTCAGGAAATCCATTGATACTGTGTCACGTTTGGGAGGTGACATCTTGCTTTGGGCTTGTGTAATGTGTAAGGTATCCTGCTTCTTATGTGACATTGCTGTGATAGAGTTATTATGTCAGAGAAAATATCACATTCTTGATCTGAAGTCACTGCTCCAGAAGAGGGTGCAGTAGCTGCCCTGCCGGGGTTTCTCTCTGAACTCTGACTCAAGGGAAGAAGTGATTCAGTTTGGGAGAGAAAAGGTTTGTAAAAGAATTGTCCTCTGTCAGACAACTGCTGAAGCTAGGTCAGTCCAAGGTGCTCCAGGCTAAAGGCATTTAATTGATTGGATGCAAGGTGGAGTAAAGAAATGCACGCAGGGCAGGCATTCGTGGAGACCAGAATGGAAACCAAGAAGCCTTGGTTTTCCCTTCCAGAACAGAGTCTGCTGCCTCACTTAAGCTACAGCTGTCTTACTGCCTTCTGCTTGATCTTAAGGGTTCTCTCATGGTCGAGACATATAGCAGTGATCCTCACAAAATACTCAAATTTCCAGCTGTCCTGCTAATCTTGTTTACTGCTGGTGTGTCACTCCTGGTGCATCACTCCCGGCATGTTGCTCTCAACCTGTGTTGTTCCTGGCCTGCATTGCTCAGAATTCATGATTTTAAAATCAATGTTTTAGATTTATTTGTTATTTTTATGAACAATAGGGTGCTCTGGTGCCATAATCCTTAAGGAGTTATACTGTTAATCCAATGGCTGCACCACTTTGGTGGTGTGAATCTATTAGCAGCTCAGTCACAAAAAGATGTACATTTTCTTCCCATGTAACACTCAGTCTTAGAACCCTAATGGAAGCTCAGAAATGAACGGATTCTGATTCAATTGCAAAAAGAGTAAAAATTAGTGAGTTATATCTACAATGAAAACTTCACTCCTTTTATGTTTATTTTCACATTTATGTTTTTACCAAAAAAATTTTACATTTAAAATCTTCCTGAACTACATACCAGTACTAATCAACTTGGAAATTTCATTGGCTGTCTATAACAATCCATCTGGAGATCAAGTACTTTCTACTATCCAGGTATTGAATACAGTTACAATTGTTTTTCTTTCTCAAATATGTACTTATTCAGTATTACTCTTTATTTCTTATCTTCATTTAGCTCCATTCCAAGATAAGATGGTAAAACAGCAAAATGCATTTAGTTAACCTATTATACTTTACAAAGATTTTTAAAAAGCACAATGGTATGATTCTGGCACTGAAATATCTCTCTCAGAAAGAGCTGCTGGAAGTAAAATAGGAGAACTGAAAAGCCCATTGGTGAAATTGTACTGAAAAAGAACAAAAAATCCACAGAGAAAAGTCTAAATAAAACAAACTGGAATATGAAATGAGAAAATGAGGGAAACAGAGTAGAAGACGACAGAAAGTAAGGATACATTAAAAAAATAGACTAGATTAAAGTATGTTTACCTGAAACAACAACAACAGCAACAACACCCAAAACACAACACAACATTGGAAGGATAGGGAATGAGATAAAACCTGAGGGATTATATTATTAACCCTTAAGTTTAACAAATAACAGAATAGTGGGGGGAAAATGTGAAATTTAATCTAGCAATAATAGAATGCGGCAAGAACAAAGGAAATTGCAATGTGGGATATTTCATGTGATTACTTAAGAAACAGTTTCATTAGTTTCAAATATATTCTGTGCCATGAAAATAATTCAGAGGGAAGAACTGCAGATGGTTAAATAGTTATAAATTCAAGTAACCTTCCTAGAAATTATTTACCCAATTTAGATTTTTTTTTTTTTGTATGAGACAACATCATTGGGAATGTAGGTGAAGCAGAAAGAAACTCAACCATTCAATGAAGTGCAACTTTGGAGACTCAGGTTTTAAAATAGATGCTTCTAGAGAGTGATGGTAATATTGATGATGTGTGTTATGTTTTGTGAGCACCCAATCTACAATCTAAATTTAGTAAATATTCATTATAATGGAAATAACGACAAAGACCTTGGTTCTTTTTATAATGTGTTCTATAACCAAGTCAATCTGTCTCAAGGTTTTTTTATAAGGATACAGAACATATATTTCCTTACAAGATGAAAAATGCGGCTATATAAAAAGTATCATGGGAAATAACACAATGAGATATGTGAGGAGGGAGATCTTGAAATAGCCTGAATTTAAGGTGAGGGTCAACAGATTTCTAAAGGCAAGGGTGAAGAATTAACATAGATTTAGACAACAATGTAAAAGAGTGTCACGTTTGGAAAGAAAGCCACATAGGCAGGAGGCAGCATATTATTAAAAAATATTCATTTGTATAATAACAAAAGCAAAGATAATACTGAGTTTCTATTGTGTTCTAAGTACTATACCAGGTACACTATATATAATTTGTTGGTCAACTTTCACATTATCCTGAGCTTAAATATCATTTAACTCATTGCCATTTAACTGATTTCAACAGATATTAACCCACAATACAGAGACAAATTACCCATAGCTTTTCTAAAGATTTAAATCATTTATGTGCATTGTTGTCATTTCTATCATAAAACAGATAGTTCAAATCAGTAACATTATGGCTAATACCCAAACAATTAATCACTATGCCATGGAGACAAAAAGGTTCCTCTAATGCATTGTATGAAAGTATGTAAGCCAGGTGAGTAACTGACTCATAATGGGATTGGTAGGTTTTGCTCCACACTCTCCATCAAGTTTATTTAAGCTAGTTTTGCATCATAAGATGGGCATCTCATTACCAGCAAGGAAGAAGAAGCCAAGAATGCTGTGCATGTCCTTTGGGATCAGAGTCGTATGTCAGTCAGACAGGGGCTAAATCAAGAACACCAGCAGCCACAAAAGAAAGTCAGAGACTGACAAGAGACAGTGCTGACTTGAAACTGCTGTTCCACAGAGAAACTTCACCAAGGGGGAGACACCATAACTGGGAAGTACAAGAGAGCTTTGTAACTTTGACTTAGGTAATGATGCTAAAAGGCAAAGGGCCTGTGAGCATGCTTGAAAAGATGTCCTGAGGAATTTTATCTTGCTGTCAACTTGAATTTCAACCTGTTAACTTCTCCAATAAACTACATAAATTTTAGTATAATTCTATGAGGATTGTGGGTCTCATACAATAGATTTTTGGTCCTGTAATATGTAAACTAGTACAACTGATTCTAGAATTAGTAGATGATTAATGAAAGAAGTGACCATGGCTGACCTCATGATAATTAACTTTATTTTGTGAATGTTGGTGAAAACTATTCCCCTTTGTAAAAGTTACAGAGGTCAGATTCAGCCTTCTCCATGGCATCTACATTCTTTTTACACACTGCATCATCAAATACTTTATTTTAGAAAGAATGCATCTAAAGATCAGTAAAGTCAAATTGTAATCCCACAGCTAGGAAAGAGTGATGAGATATTTTGAGTAAGAGTAGGATGGTAGTGGGGGTAGTAGTAGCTTGAAGGTAGATATACTTTTATAATTATAGTTGACGCAATAATTAAACCATATAATGTTACCCTGCTTTTTTCATATAGTGACCTCTTGGTGTAGGCATAGGTTTCACATAAGCACAATCAGGTGTTCTAGAATTCTCATTCTTTTTAATGTTAGCCATAATTGTTATGATCCACACAGTCAAAAGTCTTCACATAGCCAATAAAGCACAAATAGACAATCTTCTTATATACACAAAGTTTAAAATGAAGAAACATGGACATCAGGTTTGTATCCTTTATCCATACTTATTCAGTCTGTATGCTGAGCGAATCAGTCAAGAATCTAAAATCTAAGTAGGTGAATGTGGCATCAAGATGGAAGACGACCTCT
The DNA here is from genome assembly GCF_000299155.1 of Elephantulus edwardii. Lineage (NCBI taxonomy): Eukaryota > Metazoa > Chordata > Mammalia > Macroscelidea > Macroscelididae > Elephantulus > Elephantulus edwardii. The sequence goes on along the minus strand of NW_006399782.1, from coordinate 16,564,126 downwards.
CAACAACTTGTATTACACAGATAACTCAACCTTCCTTGCTGAAACTGATGAAGACTTGAATTGCTTAATGCAGGAGATACAGCAGCTTTCAAAATGGATTGCATCTTAATGCCAAGAAAACAAAAATTCTCACCATCGGACTGATAGGCAGGATGATAATAGTTGGAGAAAAGATTGAAATTGTCAATGACTTCATATTACTTGGATCTACAAGCAACACCCTTGACAGTCAGGAGATCAGGAGTTGTATGGAAATGGGAAAAGCTGAAGACAGGGACTTTTCTAGATTATTGAGGAGCAATAATATCAATTTGAAGATTAAGTTGTGCTGATTCAAGTTTTTTTCAATCACTTGCTATGCTTCTAAGAGCTCGACAAAGAATAAGGATGACTGAACAATAATTGGGGGGTTTTGCTGTGGTTTTAGAAAAAAGTGCTGGATATCCCATGGAGTACTAAAAGTACAAATGCATATGTCTCAGAGAAAATACAATCAGAGTTCTCCTTGGAGGAAAAGATGACAAAGGAACAGATTTTGAGCATGTTGCTAGGAAAGGCTATTTCTTTGAGAAGAACTTTATGCTTTGACAGGTGAAAGGTCCAAAAAAGATAGGAAGACTCTTAACCAAATGGGTTGACACAGTAATTGCAGCAATCGGTTAGTATGCCATACATGATGAGAATGGCACAAGATAGATCTGGGATCAGGACTTTTGTTTATAGGGTCACTATAAATCATACTCAACTCAATGTCATCTAACTTCAACCAACAACAAAGTTGACAGGAGGAAGACAAAAGTGCTAGAATAGCAATGAATTAGAATTTTGTATATAAACTAGTATAATAATAAAAAATACATAAAGAAAGATTAAAATTGAAAATTCCCCCTTCAAAAAGGAGTTGCTAGATTAAGTCGGATTGTTATCTTTTGAAAGAGAAAGTATGGCTATCATTGATTGAATATACCAGCTTTGAAATCAAGTATATGTTGATGAATTAGTGGTCTTGAATAAGTCTCGAAATTTTAAAGTCTCACTTTCTATACCTGCAATGAAGATGCTAATGTCTGTACTAGGCAATCCTGGTGCCTAGTGCTTAAAACATTGCACTGCCAATCCAAAGGCAGACAATTCAAATCCACCAGCTACTCCACAGGAGGAAAAATAGACAATACCTTAATTTACTGTCTGATAAACTACTAGAAGGTAAGCTATGAGTAGGTCTGACTCGAGATCAAATACCAACTATGAGTAGGTCTGACTTGAGATCAAATACCAACTATGCATTAGGATTATTGAGAAGGATAATAAAAAGAGCACATGCACGTGCTCAGCATTGTTCCTGAGACCTAGGAAATAATAACACTCAAAGACATTGCCGTCAAGTCAATTCCAACTCATTGCAGCATGGATGATAGAATTGTGTTGTTGTTATTGTTATGTACCATTGAGTCATCTTCAACTCATAGCAACCCTATGTACAATGTCTCTCAACCTTGCCTTATTCTGAGACAATCTCATTGTCTTTGACACATCTACTCCCATTACACTAGTTATTGAGTCCATCTATCTCATTCAGGGTCTTCCTCTTCTGTGTTGTCCTTCCACCTTTCCAAGCATGCTGTCCTTCTTCAAGGACTCCTGGCAACAGACAGAGTAGAACTGCCCAAAAGTTTTTCAATAATGTAATCTTGATGACATGATGTCAGGAAGGGACTAACCCCTCCTGACAATATGCCCAAATTATGAGAGAAAATATTTTACCATCCTTGACGTTAAGAAGCAACCTGGTAATGCTTTTTGCAAAATAGATTTGTTTCGGGGGGGGGTGTTTTTTTCTTTGGGTGTTTTGTTTTGTTTTGTTTTGTTTCTCCTTCAACACCACAGCTCAAAGGAAATGATTCTTCTGTTATCCTTATTATCTTTTCTTATCCAACACTCAGATGCATAGCAAGTAATCTAATAGACCATGTGGATAAGGCACACATAAGACTTTAAACTGACATCATTTGAAGGAGTCTTTAACAGTAGATTTTCCCCAAGATTGTCTTCATTTCTTGGCTGCTGATACCAACGGTGTTTATCATGAATAGAGTAAGACTCAATAGTTGACAATTTCAATCATACTTAGAAAGGTAGAAGAAGATTGGCATGAGAAAGGAAGACTCTCAACAAGATACATTGACATAGTGACTGTAACAATAGACTCAAGTATATCAGAGATAGTGAGGATGACAAGACAGAACAGGTTCAGATTCATTGTTCTTAGGGTTGCTGTGATTCACAATCAGCTTGACGGCTCATAACAACATCAGAATGGAAGCAGATTGTCATATTTCCTCCTAAAGAGTGGCTGGTGTGCTTGAATGGCAGATTTTTGGTCAGCATCTCTACTTAACCACTGTACTACCAGGACTCCCTAAATGCACACTTGTTGTTATTGTTATATACCATTGAGTCAGAACTGACCCAACAATTGACTCTCCAGTGAGTTTTCACAGATAGTTAATTCTACAGGAGGAGACTGCCCATCTTTCTCCTTTAAATACACACAAGAGAAGTTATTTCTTCATGCTATTGAAGATCATGTTTATTTGGCAATGACCTATGGGCCAGGGACCTCCTGTTGGAGCCAATCAGGGCCTGGTGCACTGGCCTTGGTTTTTGAAAATTCATTTGAGACTGAATCTGCAGTTGAAAGCACATGACATAGCTGTTGAGTTTTAAAAGGTGGATTCTCCTGGTTTGGGCTGAAGGTTGGCTGTGTTTGGGTGGTTTTATTTTGTTCCCAACCGTGCGTGACCTGCTTGGATTGGGGGATTTTGAGCTGTAGGCCAAGGGCCTCGTGTTGGAGCCAATCAAAATCTGGTGCACTGGCCTGGGTTTTTTAAAACTTGGTTGGGACTGAGTTTTCAATTGAAGACACTTGTGTGTAGCTGTTAGATTTTAAAAAATGAGTTGCTGTTTTGGCTGGAGATCAGCTGTGGACTGTTTGATTGGCTTTATTCTGTTCATAACTGTGTGTGAGCTGATTGGATTGGATGGTTTTGGTTGGCAATGAACTCTGGGCCTTTTGTTGGAGTCAATCAGTGCCTTGGTGTGCTGAGTTGTTTGTTTTAAAATTTGGTCGGGCCCAAAGGCCACAGGCCTGGTGTTAATTTGTGTTTGAAATGAAAATTCTCCTACATGGTACAACAATGTTTTGTCACTTTGCTGTACTGAGGAAACTTGGGATTGCTGTGATACTGAGTGCTGTGCCATTGGTGTCTCAAATGTCATAATGATTACACAAGGTGAACAATGTTTTGTGGAGCTCCTAGATTAAAAAGACTTGGAAGCAGGAGTGACATCCACTTCCTAAACAATGTTTTCTCTGGAAAGTCTATGAACTTAAAGAAAGGAAAATAGTTACAGAACATGGTTAAGGTCTTTTGTTCATAGGGTCACTATGAATCGTGCTCGACTCAATGGCACTTAACAACAATGGCCAAATTAACTATAACTCCAAGCATTTTCCCCAATTTTTCTCTGTCTACCTCAGAGTTTACTAAACAAAGAATCAGCTTACAATTAGATGGTCTAGTGATTTGCAGATGTAGGCTACAAAGTATGTCAATTATATATTGTAGAGAGGAAATTCCAAAAGTTCAAGTGTCCAGAGCTTAGTGTCTGAGTCTTCTCTCTTCCAGTCTTCATAGGTAGACTCAAACAGACTCAGGGTTTTATCTGCTAATATTCCTAAATGTAAATCATCTTCAACCTAGATCTTTCCTTTAAAATCCCATCTTATATACTCAATTTCACATTTTATATCTTCTTTCACAGCTGGTAGTTATCTCAAACTTCTTGTTGCTGTTGTGTATTGTGGAATCAGAATGACTCATAGCTAACCCCACCAGCAGGTTTTCAGAGGAAGTTAATCACATGGAAGGAGATTGCCCCCCCCCCTTTCCTGTAAAGCAGCTGGTGGTCTTTTACTATGTGCCTTTGGGATTGCAGCACAGCTTCTTGCCACTAGGCCACCACCTTCTCAAACTTAATGGGAGGAAATTGAGGTACTTGTCTTCAAATGTTTTCTCTTGGTCTTTTCCACTCAAATCTACTATCTCCCCAAAACCCATTGTCACTGAGATTCCCCCTCATAAAATTACTATATGACAGAATAGAATTAACCTATAGATTTCCAAGACTGTAATTCTTTATAGCAGCCAACTGCCTCATCTTTTTTCCATGGAGCAACTGTTGTTTTTCCAGTTGTATATAGAAAAGCATGTGACACAAGTATGTATGAGTGAACAATTCTAAGATGCTTTTGTTATTCTATCTCCATATTTAAAATGCCTATCATTGTACATATATACACTATTAACATGAGAGTATTTTTATATATGAGTATGCTTGTGCATGTGTGTGTATGGACACTGAATTGTGATTTTTTTATATCTTGAATTTGTTTTACTGTCTGTTCTGTATGTGTAGTACTAAGAATAGTTCTACGTGCAGATAGGTCTTTAATAAAATGCTTGTAATTGATGCTGATGAATCAACTGCAAGCAAATCCTTGATTGTGTGATATATGCCTCTATTCTCTCTACAGAAGAATGAATAGGGTAAAAACCATAAACACATTCTCTCATTAGTCACCATGAATAAACCTTCACATTTACCTTCATCTTTCTTCTATCTTCCCTCTCGTTCCATTTGCTTTTTTGTTATGAAACTAGTATTTATGACCCAGGCAGGGCTGAGTAAGATGCAGTGATTATGGCTGATTTTATCACAGCTGTATTACTTAGCTGCAAGGTGAAGCGTTGTGGTAAAATGGATCATGAATCCTTGAAATTGACTATCCGTCACCTTTATAATCCTGATGGAAAGGCAGGTCAGATCAGGCTTGACAACTCCCAATGCAAACGAGAGTACCAAAGCAATGTTCCTGACTCAATTTGTCTGCAAAAGTAACTACTGAATAATAAAATAAAGGTGAAAAGGAAGCCGCTGTGAGCAGATAGGGATCATTGTGTAACATTTCACCCCATGTTACAGATGAAAATCTATATGATTTGTGAAAGTGTAGGTACTTCACGTGCTTAAAACATGTATATTCACAGCTGCCTCAAGCATTATTGATTAAACCTTGCATTTGCAATCCTTAAATTAAGCTAAAAAATTGACAAACCATTTGGGAGTATTTTTTATATTTCTAGCTCATGATCTCATAACAAGTAATCATAGCTCAAAAATATTTCTAAAATAAACATGGTTTAATATGTCAATGCAAAAATATTTGATAGTAACCTTAACTTTGTTTTATCCTTACATGGAAGAGGAACTCATCATTTCATGGGATACTATTCCATTATTGAAGAGCGCTCTGAGTGAATATTTTTCTTACAAGTCAAAGTTTTCATTGTAATTTCTATTCTGAATCTTCATAGTAAAAACTAATTTTTATTTTATTAACTTTGTGTACATCAATATATTGACTTCCGTATGGGACTTGCTTATGCAATTTTTTTTTCTCTCTATACTTTATGGATTAGCTTCTCTAAAAGTTTGGAATATGCCACTAGGATAACGTAGGTATGTGTACTTGCTGTCTAGAATGGACTCTAATAAGGGAGGTCTTTTCCAGATCATCTAATAATAGATATTTTATACATTCTTTCCTCAGTTGCGTATATTGTTTTTATTGGCTGAAATCGCTCACTGAAACAGAGGATACAAAGCATGTGCTAGAGAAGGTCAAAACCTGAGCCTTCAATATAGATTGTATCTCAACATCAAGGAAACAAAGATTCTCATCACAGAGCCAATTGGCAGCATCATTTATAGATGGAAAAGAGATTGAAGCTGTTAATATTTTAATGTTGTTCAACTCCATAATCAACACGCTTGGCAGCATCATTCAAGAAATAAAAGACGAGTTGTACATGGAAAGTCGTGGACCTTTCCAGAGTGCTAAGGAGAAATAACGTCTGTGTAGAGACTAAAGTGTGCCTGGTCCAAGCCTTGGTCTTCTCAATTACTTGATATAATCTGAGAGCTTGACAATGACTAAGAATGATAGAAGAATCAACGGCTTTGAGTTGTTGTGCTGGGAAGGAACATTGAACATACCAAGGACAATCGGGTCTGTCTTGGCGAGGGTGAAACAAAGTTGCTCCTTGGAGGCAGGGATTTTGGAGCACCATATCACATGTTTTGGGCATGTTGACAGGAGGGACCAGTCCTTGAAAAATGACCTTATTTTGGGAAATTTGAACAAAAGAAAATGACCCTGAATAAGATAGATTGACACAGTGACTGTGGCAATAGGGACAGATATGTCAGAGACAGTGGAGATATGCTCAGGATAGAGCAAGGTTCAGAGCTACTGTTCATAGGGTTGCTATGAGTTGTAGTCAACTTGACAGCACATAACATAAATAACATATTATACCTTAATTGTCCCTGCAAATCAATGTCTACATTGAGTGGATGGAATAGAAACTACTCAAACTTTATCAGAGAACTTTACTTCTGAGATTTTTTTTTTTTTTATCATTTCGTTTGACTTGGAACTTTTACAAAGATTAGCCCTCATAACCCAAGCTTGCTTTCTTTGCATCTGCTGTCCTAAATCTAAGATATTCCTCTGATGGGAATCCATAGGCTTGTGAGACAATAAAAATGCTACAAGTCTAACTGTCATTATATTTAGGAAGTACTTCAAGTTTGGCTCCATTTCTTTATAGGTAAAAATATAGAACCTTATGATGTGATTGGGCCAACAATTAGTTTGAGAAGAGAATTTAATAGAAGAGAATCTATTAAAATAACACAGAAACAATAGGTCTTATTACCCCAAATATTCCTTTTATTCTTCTCTTTTCCTCATGAGAAAATGCTTTGGTTGTTTGCTATTATGTGTACACGTGTTCATGCATGTGTGTGTGCGCATGTAGGATTAGCTGTCTTTTCAACTCATCTGTTCCCTGCTAATGAAACCGATTTGTCCCTAACAAAGCAGAAAATAAAAAAGGTAAATAGTATTCCCCTGAAACAATTTGTTTCTTGTTACATCCACTCTTGCTAAACACCATCTGAGGGACTTTTTGTAGCACTCAGAAGAGGAGGCTGCAGATATAATTATCTGAGTTAAAAAGGAATAATAATTACAGCCACAATGCAGTCAAAAGGATAGTGAGACAGTCATGTCTATGGGCCAGGAAAGAAATGGAACATTGAAGAGTCATCAGTCATGAGAAATATGATGTATGAGAGCACATTTAGGTGCTTATTATCAGTGAATAACTTGTACTGATTTTATTAAAGGTCATAGGAGCTGCTGTCAGTCCTGAACCTAATAACACAGCCCACAGCTAACAGCCCAAGGTCAAGCCAATCAATGCATAACAGTAGAAAGAAATAAGCGTTTTTAAAATATGTGTAGAAGTGAATCTTTACTAAAAACATTTTTACGTGTAATGCAACATGCTCAAATGCTAATGACAATGTAGTGATAACAAGGTTCTGGGAAAATGAGTCATAAGAGAGATGTGACTAAAACATTAGTTTATTCAAACTTTATTTATGGACTGATGGCAATTCAACATGCTTGGATATACACAATTTATAAACTATTTGAAGAGTAAGAAAGCACTTTAACTTTGTGGAAGAAAAAAGGAAAATACAGATGTACGTCCATTATGCCATAGTCTGTAATTAGCCACACACTCAGGATGGACATTTGTATGGCTAGAAGTATAAGCATAACCTTTTACTTAATGAAAGAGGCTATATAATGACACTATAAAAACGAGAGTGGTATGTATCTTTCTGACTCCATGCTGGAGTCACGATTGAGTGGAGACTAGCATTAAGGAAAAGAATTTACTCTGACTCAAATTCAGAACAGGATATTCTCCCTCCTGCTTTTTTAGTTTATTATGGATCTTTGCAACTGGAAGTGATTCTCCAAAGCTTATTGTCTCCTGTGGTGCTGGAGAAGAGTATTGAGAATACCACGGACTGCTAGGAAAACAAACAGATTTGTCTTAGAAAGGGTTAAACCGGATGGCTCCTTGGAGGCAAGGATTCTGAGGCTCTGTCTAACATACTTTGGACATGTCGTGAGGAGAGACCTGTCCTTAGAGAGGGACATCATGCTTGGGAGGGTGGAGGGACGGCGCAGGAGAGGAAAGGCCCTCTATGAGGTGGATTGATTCAGTGACTGGGATAATTGGGATGGGAGTGTCGGAGACAGTGTGATTGGCACAGGACAGAGCGGAGTTTAGGGCTGTTGTACATAGGGTCGCTATGAGTCACAAGCGACTCAACAGCACATAACAACAACTGTTCCCCTAGAATTGCCACAGTTGGCAGTTAAGAGAGATTGGACAATATTTGTCAATTGATTCAACAGAATAAAAATGCACACGGATATTCACAGTCCAAAACCACCTACTTCTGTATAACAACAACAACAAAACAAACCACCAAAACCCAAAGGGGGGAAAGCAGTGAAATCTATACATCTGGGTCTCTGTAAAGATTGCGTTAAAAAAGAAAAAAAGACAACAGATACAGAAATTAGTCAAGATCAAATAATGCACTCTGGTAGTATTTTTTCAGTGGATACAGTTCAGTATTATATTCCTGAACATTAGTTTCTTGAGATAACCTCACCCTGAGTCCTCTTCCCTTACTAAAGCACTTTCCAAGCCAATATAAGTAGAAATCAAAATGGAATAGGTGTCAAAACTCAAAACTCATTGCTGTAAAAAAAAAAAAACAACAAAAATCTCATTGCTGTAGAGTCAGAACTGACTTCCAGAGGGTTTCCAAAGCCGTAAATCTGATGAGAAGTCATTACCCATATTCCTCCTACTGAGTTGAATCGAACTGCCAGAGAGCAGCTGACCTTCGAATAAGCAGCACAACTCCTTGCATACTATGCCACCAGACCTCCGTATATGTATGTGAGATCCCTATTCTAAAGCACAGTTGTTGTTGTTGTGTACCATTGAGTCAGAACTAACCCATAGCAGACCCTCTAGTGGTTTTCTGATGCAGTAATTACATGGGAGGATATTGCCCATCCTTCTACTGCGGAGCAGCTGGTGGATTCAAACCATGCGCAGATTGCAGTGCAGATTCTTACCTCTACTCCACCAGTAGCACATAAAACAATTGGGCATGCTCGTCATCTACTCTGACCCTCTCTCTGGCAGATACAGGTTGAAATGCTAAACAAGCAAAACCTTTATTCCTTGCGTTCCTATGTAGAAAATATATTTCCTCTTGTTTTTAACACAAATGTGATGAACACCTGTGAGACTCTGGAGCATGAGAAACATTAAAGTGATAAGGCACAAGTTATTAATATATCCATATTTCTTTTGAGGGTGCTAACAAGAAAGGATAATTCTGGAGTCAATAATTTTAGTGGAAGCTTCTTTCTCCATTTCCTGATTGAAGTAAAATGTCAATAGTTTAAGAGCTGGTAGCTCTGATTAATGGGTCTTAATTGTATTCTAACATTATCAAGGATTTTATTTCACTTGGCTATGTGATCAATGCCTATAAAGACAGCAGTCACAAAATGTTGACTTGCAACATTTTTGCAATACAATAATGTTATATTGCAGTGGAAAAATTTGCTGCAAAAGACCTTTTTGAAGTGTTAAAGAGCAAAGATGTCATTTTGAAGACTAAGATGAACCTGTTGTAAGACATGTTTTTAATCACCTCATGTCTGCAGTTGGGGATCTCTCCAAATTATTGAGGAGCAATGATGTCATTTTAAGGACTGAAGTGTGTCTGATTCAGGCCATAGTCTTTCCAAGCACCAATCACTTGCTACAAATATGAGAACTGAGCATGAAATAAGGATGGTAGAAAAAAAATTATTGCCATCCAGTCATCTCTAACTCATATCATAGCTGACCCCCAATTGGGTTTCTGAGTGTGTAAACTGAACGGAAGGAGATAATCTATCTTTCTCTTTCATAGCTGCTGGTGGACTCAAATCACTCGAGAAACTCAAGCTATGGGTTAGCATACACCTCATATGGAATACTAAGTCATCATTGATTGTATATAGGGTTGCTATGAATGTTTGTTGTTACTTTTTGTTTTTCAAGATTTCTAGTTATATTTTCAAATAAATAGTATATTCTAATAAGTACTCTAGTATAAAATAAGTTGTTGTTGTTGTTGTTGTTAGGTACTGTCAAATTGCTTGAGACTCATAGTGACCCTGTGTTCTAAACCCTGCTCTAACCTTTGCTCTAACCTTATTGTCTCTGACATATCTACCACCATTACCTCACTTACTGAATCAATTGATCTTTTTGAGGGTCTTCTTCTCTTGCACTGTCCCTCCACCCTCCCTAGCAATATCTCACACTCCAAAGACTGGTCACTTCCTGCAACATGCTCTAAGTATGTCAGATGAAGCTTCAGAATCCTTGCCCGCATGGAACATCCAGACTGGTTTCACCCTCTCTAGGATGAACCTGTTTGTTCTAGAAATTCATGTTATATTCAATACTCTTTCCCTGTCTCCCAGCTGAAAGACATCAATTCTTACTTCTGTCATCCCTAGTAATTGTCCAGATTTCTGACACACAGCATGTAATTGGATGAGGTATACTGAGTCTTCAGATTAATACTGTTGGTGTTCAGTACTCTGAAGAGGTCTCTGACAGCCAACTGTCCCAATGCAATTTGTCTTTTGATTTCCTGGCTGCTGATACCAAGAGTGTTGATTGCTGAGCCAATCAAAATAAAGCTGTTAACAATCTCAATCTCTTCACTGTCCATCATGATGCTGCCAATATACTCAGTGGTGGGAATCTTTGTTTTCTTGATGTTGAGCTTCTTTCCATATTGAAGGCTGCAGTCCTTGACCTTCTGCAGAAAATATCTCAGGTCCTCCTAAGTTCCAGCAAGCAAGTTGTGTCATATGTGTAATGTAGGTTGTTGATGTGTCTTCCTCCAGTCCTGGTGCCACATTCCTCTTTATAGAGCCAAACCTCCCTCTGTTTCATGTTTAGATTGAAAAGGTATGGAGATAGGATGCATCCCTAGTGTAAACCATTCCTGATTTTGAACCATGTAGTGGTTCCTCGCTCTGTTCTGATGACTGCCTCCTGATTCAAATAGAGGTTTCACATAAGCACAATCAAATGTCCCAGGATTCCCATTCTTCTCAGAGTTAGCCACAGTTTGTTGTGATCCACATAGCCAAGTGCCTTTGCGTAGTCAATCAAACACAGATAAAAATTCCTGTGGTACTTTCTGCTTTCAGCCAAGATCCATCTAACATTAACTATACTATCCCTAGTATCATGGCCTCTTCTAAACCCAGCCTGTGTATCTGGAAGTTCATTGTTGATGTGCTGTTTCAGTCATTTTTAGATAATTTTCAGCAGGATCTTGCTTGCATGTGATATTATATTGTTTGATAATTTCTGCATTACATACAAGCAAGAATAAAAATAACATGGCATAGTGCTTCTTTTTCTCCGTCCATTAAAATGGAAAATACCCTATTTTATTAAATATGTATTAACAGTTCTTGTTAGATAACAGAGTTGGTTCATATTCATTGTAATCCTGCTGATAAAAGAACAAAACAATTTCTAGTCCTGTACAATTCTAACAACATGAGCACACACATATAAAGATTTTCATTATTCTAGAATGGCTAATTTTAGAACTTTGGAAATCTAAGGGTAATCTAGAGGAAATATCCTGATCTCTGCTAAATTCATCACTGGGAAAAATAATGTCATACACTGAGTAGTAATTACTCATGCCAAGTTTACCCTCTTCACCTAGCTGATGGTGAATTTAAACAGGGATACTTTAGACTAATTATTAATTCAAAATAATGTAATCTTTGAAAAGACTCTCTAAAGATAGGGAATCCAGCACCAACAAAAAAGATCCCTGTGACTTGATGATTTTCTTTTATTCAAGGGAAATTCTCAATAATTTTAACCGATGTTCACACTGTTAAAACTCATTTAATATGTTTTGAACTCTACTTCACTTTTTATGCAAGGTTATGCTTGTATATAGTTTCATGAATTCAATTTACCCATTTAAGCTTAACACAGCATTTGTGGAAAGGGCTTAGGAAAGATCATCATCCTGAGATTCCTACCCTTTCCAACCTCATAATCAGTGACTTTTGAAATAGCTTCATCTTTTCCATGCACCACTGGAATATTGACATTTTCTTTTTTTGGTTCTAGAAGTCAATAATTGGCAGGAGAACTAATCCAGTGGTTGGTAACACTGCCTTTTAAAAGTTAAGAAAATAAATATACCAAGCATACCTTTTCTCCAGAATAAAAGATTTTTTCTTTTTAATTAAATTTACCATGTAATTTTGTTCTACTTTCACAAACCACTGCAACATGCCTACACATGTTTCTACTAACACTGATTATCAGCAAAGATGCACAGAGAAACAGATAAGTGTTCTTCATCTACACTATGAAAATACTGTTTTCAACAATAACTGAAACCTTTAATATCTATGCCCATGTTGATGCTTTAATTAACTTTGAGCTTCTTGGGCTGTGTTTAATTTGGCAAGGTGATTGGACTGTAAATAAATAGATAACGTCAAGAAAACTATTATGGCATTAGCAAGTACTTAATATGTAATAATTTATCATTAAATATTATTTCAATATCTGTTAAATTGTGTATCAAAGAGGCTTTGTCATGTTAAGCATTTACTCATTTAATCTGGTTAGTCCATACACCATAAATAGAAAAAAAAATTGCTTTCTTCATCTCTTCAACAGAGTAAGTTCTTATTGGCATTTTGGTTTTTTATTTAGGTGTTTGTGTGTGTGTGTGTGTGACTTCAGTGAAAGGATAGGTTTTTCATTCATTCATTGATACATATTTCCTTCCTCCTCCCGTGCCCTCCTCAATTCACTTTGTAATGTATGTCTTATTCCAGATTGTTTGTTGTCATAGACAAAATGTGTAATCATCCATTCATTTCAGATAGTCCCTTCCTTCACTGGTTGCAGTTTTGGCTTTCATTATCTACACTGTCTTTTCCTGCTTCCCTACTCTGGGACCAACTTATTTTTATAACAATAGTATTATGCATTATCTGTACTTTTATGACTGAGATATTTCACTCAACATAACATCTTCCAGACTCATCCACATTGCGGAGGCACAAGCTCATTGTTTTTCAGTGCTGCATGATATTCCATTGTGTGAATGTACCACATTTTTCTTTTCCTATGCATTTGCTTGTTGACAAGCAATTGGACTAGTTCCATCTCTTTCTTATTGTGAATAATACTGCAATAAACATATATGTGCATACAGAATCAGTCTTATTTATTGTTAAATTACTGAGATAATATCTCAATGGAAAAACCTGAAGAATAGATTAATTCAAATAGGCAGCACTGTTTATTCTCCCAAAAGAGTCAACAAAACCTCACACTCACTGCTCTCTTGCCAGATTCTGCTGATAACAATCCTCCATCAGCTTCCCAAGGTGTGAGTTACAACAAGAACAGATCGTCCATCTTTCTCCCAAAGAACTGCTGGTGAATTTGAACCAACAGAGAAGTTCACCCTTGAGGTTAGCATTCAAATTGTATTGGATTATATAACACTATCTTGGTACTTCTGTAAGATTTTCATGTCAAACTCTTTAACCAGATGCTTTCCACAGATATCTTGTACTGGAAACTGGAAACATTAATTGGTTACAATTTATTTTACTGAATAGTTCAGATTATTTTAGTCAATATTGTTTCATTAGGTAAGGTAAAGCACAGTTACAGTTAAATCCATAAATATACAGTTTGAGTAGTTCCTTAAAGAAAACACAGGTTGGTTGGTTGCTTGGGAAAACAGTCTTTATGTAAGTTGGTGGGCAGGTTTTGTTCCATGTAATTATTCAGAGAATGAAGTTCTTACTGTTTTCTTACTTTGCTTCTAGCACCCTAAGATCAAAAGTAGTTGATGATTATCTCCGTTTACTCCCTGTGAAAAGCAGTAGAAAGAATATGGAGGAATATAATCCAACATGTTTTAAGATGTAAATTAAAAGATACTCTGTATTACTTCCTCTCATCTTCCATTGGTAAGGATATAACAAGTGAAATGAAGGATGAGAAACTAGCAGCCATAGACCATGTACCTAAATACTTCATCACTAAAGAGGAAAAAGAAAATGGATTTTAGTGGAAGGCTAAGAATCTGTAAACCACTTGCTAACTTTATCAAAGCTGTTGCTCCATTTAAACTGCTTTACATAAAGGGTTTTCTTATGTTTATGATATTTATTAAAAGTTGATTATAATTTTACTCAAATGAGGTTTACTGAAAAATATTTAAATACATGCCATCAGTTCAGTCTTCTTAACAACTTACTAAGAATGTGAATAGTGTTCATTTGACTAAATATAAAAATAAAGTTATAGCTTAATGGCAGGTGATTAATTCTTTTCCTGCTACCTTCTTACAACTTATTTACAGAGAGGAAAAAGCATTAAAGGGCAAAAAGGACATATCTTTTCATAAATATAAAAAAATCTGGCTGGCTTATATCATCATTGGCATTAATCTTTGGATTTCTCAAACCACCTTTAAAGGTTAAAACAACATGTGCTTTACAAAACTCTTGTTTTGGCATTGCAATTTTTTAATAACAAAGCAACCATAACACTATTAAAAATAATTAATAATTCACTTGGTCACTATTTAACTCACCATGGCTGCCTAACTTCATAAAAAGGGATGGCACTCCAGAGGTGAAACAAGGCATTAACAGGTGCTGCAGGACCTCAAAGGTGATTTTCTATTAACCACACGGCAAATGTTCTGGAAATAGCAGCGGTAACACTGTAACTCACAATGCCGCCTGTGCATCAAGCCATTATGCTAAATGAAGTTATTATTTTGGTCAAATAAATTCCAAGCCATTACTATAAACATATTAATTAAGGTTGATGGTGTAATGAAACAGGTTTACTGCTAACTTCACACATGTTACTAAGTATAAATGGGAACAATTCAGCTCTAATGAAGGCCTCACAAAGGAACTTTGAACAGTAAAAAGGCTCTACACTTCAGATTGAAATGTCTTTTCTATTTGGAATGTGGTAAGATTCAGAATCAAAATTAATACTTTTTGCCAAGGTAATTTTGTAAAATGATTAAGAATACGGGCTTCAAAATATAACTTCTTTGTTTTTTCTTGGCAGCTTCATGCTAATTCTTGTATGCCCTTGAAGGGCATTACTTGGCTTCTTTAAGTTAAGGTATTAACATAGCAAAATAGATGTGTTACTCGTTGCTTCCTTAAACTTTTGTTGTGAGAATTAAATTAGTATACCTAGGTTAATCACTTTGAAAAGTATCTTGAATTGTGGCTGTAGCTGTTTTTGTGTATCATAGAGTCTGTCGGAACCTACCTAGAGCTGACCCTCTAATAGGTTTTCAGAGGCAGTGAACTGTACAGGAGAAGATTGTCCAACTGTCCCCCTCCCCCACTGCCCCTGCCAGAAGGAGCAGCTGGTGGCCTTTGGGATTTGCCATGCAGCTTCTTGCCACTAGACCACCAGAGCTCTCTTAAAAAGAGTAGAGAATTTGGTAAATGTTTAAGAAATAGTGCTTTTCACTGTTATGATTTTTATTATTCTTGAAATGCATAACATTGCCTCTATATTCATATACTCATCGACAAAAATACTGAAATATGTCACATAAAATATTGAAGTTATACATATGTTCAAGAAGACAAAGATTCTCACCACTGGACCAATTGGCAGCATCAGGATGGATGGTGAAGAGATTGAGATTGTACACAGCTTTAGTTTGCTTGGCTCCATAGTCAACAGTCTTGGCACCAGCAGCCAGGAAATTAAAAGGCGCATTGCCATGGGAAAGTCTGCTGTTAGGGACCTCTCCAAAGTACTGAAGAGCAATGGTGTCTCTCTGGAGACTAAGGTACATCTGATACAGGCTTTGGTCTTCCCAATCACTTGTTATGCATCAGAGAGTTGGACAATGACCAAGGAGGATAGAAGGAGAATTGATGCCTTTGAGCTGTGGTGCTGGAGAAGAGTATTGAGAATACCATGGACTGCTAGGAAAACAAACAGATTTGGCCTGGAAAGGGTTAAACCGGGTGGCTCCTTGGAGGCAAGGATTCTGAGGCTCCGTCTAACATACTTTGGACATGTTGTGAGGAGAGACCGGTCCTTGGAGAGGGACATCATGCTTGGGAGGGTGGAGGGACAGCGCAGGAGAGGAAGGCCCTCTATGAGGTGGATTGATTCAGTGACTGGGATAATTGGGATGGGAGTGTCATGTGATTGGCACAGGACAGAGCGGAGTTTAGGGCTGTTGTACATAGGGTCGCTATTAGTCGCAGGCAACTTGACGGCACATAACAACAACAACAACAACATTATGTACTGTCGTGTATATATACACACTTTTGCATGGACTGTATAAAGTAAGGTTTATATTTTTATGGTGAAGAGACTGAGATAGTTTTAGTTTACTTGGTTCCACAGTCAACACTCTTGGTAGCAGCAGCCAGGAAACCAAGAGATGAATTGCATTGGGAAAGTCGGCTGTGAGGGACCTCTCAAGAGTACTGAAGAGCAACAATATCAGGCTGGAGACCAAGGTGCGCCTGATCCAGGCTATAATCTTTGCAATTACATGCTATGCATTGGAGACTTGGACAGTGAATCAGGATGATAGAAGGAGAGTTGATGCCTTTGAGCTGTGGTGCTGGAGAAGAGTGTTGAATATACCATCAACTGCTAGGAGAACAAACCGGTTTGTCCTGGAGAGGATGAAGCCAGAATACTCCTTGGAGTTAAGGATTCCGAAGCTTCTTCTGACATACTTTGGGCAAGTTGCAAGGAGGGACTGGTCCTTGGAGAGGGCCATCATGATTGGAAGAGTGGAGGGACGGCGTGGGAGAGGAAGATCCTCAATGAGATGGATTGATTCTGTGACTGGAGTGGTGGGAATGAGTGTGTTTGAGAAAGCGGGGTTGGCACAGGATAGAGCAGCGTTTAGGGCTCTTGTACATAGGGTTGCTATGAGTCGCAAGCGACTCGAGGGCACATAACAACAACAACAACAACAACAAACAACAACAACAACATATCTTGTAATATTGTTCCAAGTTGATAAAGTCAATATGTTTTCCAAAGTTTTTTCAATATTCAATATTGAATATTGAAGTCAAGACACAAGCCATTTTTGAGAAGGGCAATTAAAATAGAAACCATATGGATAGCCACAAAGAAAAAAAATATGTGTTTGAGGAGTCAAATTTCTGATATGACAAACCATCATAGGAAATATCCTGGAAGATACTGAGCACTGTTTCAATTTCAAATGATAGCTGAGGAAATTAGTTTTCAAGTACAACTGAATAAATGCATTTAATATAAAATAAAGAAGAATATTTTGTTGATTTCAGTAGTGTAATTGGAAAGAGAAAGGGCAGTACATCACATATGTTTAACATATTTGAAGAGGTTGTTGTAAATTGACCTCACTGCAAATATAAATGAATAAATATAAGTCATTGAAGCTATTGAAAAAAAATATATATATTGCCCCTGGGCTTGCTATAAAAGGATCGTGGGGATATTACTATCTTATCAAATATTCCATTAAGACTAACAGCCCTAAAAGAGAACCGTCATTTGCCAAAATTTCCTCTGAGCTCTAGGAATCCTTTTTGTCAGTGTCATGCCTGGACCAGGATTCAATACAGAGAAGAATGAAGTCAGAACCTGGTTAATATATAATTAGCAATAAAAGGAGTTGGGGCATTTGAATAATGCATCAAATGATTATATGAGAAGAATATCAAGAAAATGGAGAGAACACGGCTAAAGATAAATCAGGTACGACTGATAAGAGAGAAATGGATGGTGAGTGGGAAGGAGATGACAGAGACTATTAGTAATGTCATCTATTTGTATCTACTCTTTCTTAAAAGGAGTCCCTGATAGTTCTTAGAGCATCTGTGAGAGAAGACTCGAGAAACATCTGAATCCTTATGGTTGGGGGCAAAAAAAGAATTTTTTTAAGTGACATGTGTGGGCTTGTTTAATGAGTCAGAGGCTCATCTAGGATCCTCTTAATCCTGTTCATAATCATTAAGATCCACTGCTTCTAGGGGAGTTCTGGTGGCCTAGTGGCAAGGAGCTGCAACTACAATCCTAGAGGCCCACTGTTCGAATCCACCAGATGCTCTGCCGGGGAAGGAGGTACAATCTCCTCCTGTAGCAGTCAGATCTGATTTGATGGTACACGCACTCAAAAATAATAAAGTAAAAAAAAAAAAAACCACCAAAAAAGATCCATTGCTTCTGGCCAGCTGTGAGATAAACGCAAGTCAATTCCCCGAATACAACAACATCCACATTTTCCTTTATCTGGTAATAGTGAAGTGATACAAACATTTCGAGATCTTTGTCCTGTCTCTTTGCGAAATGGTATCACCGCCACGAGATGGATCAAGCATTACTCTAAGTCTTTGCTGGTATAATCTGCGAACCAGCCACAGCTATCTTACTTGCAAATTCCTAGAAATATAGTCTGAGATCCTATGTTGACCTACTGCATTAGTATCAGCATTTCAGTAAAATGCTCATATGAGTTGCAAACGTTAGCCAGTTTTCCTTTAGATTTATTACTTAAAGTATCTCAATTCATGTTTCCTCCTTTAGTTTGTTTTCATTCCAGTAGACAACAGGCAAATATCAGAGAAGCAAGTGCATATTTTGTTTTTAAGACATTGAAAGGTAAGTTAAAAACAGTCACTCAGTGTGTTCATACAAAATACACAACTGTTTCTACATGGAAGAGTAGGGGTGTCTGACTCAGTGATATTTGTCCTCAGGCTCCCGGCTGATTGTGTTTCCAAGGTTCTACCAGACACATAGGCTTTTAAAAGGCTGAGTCAGGAGAAAGAACATACCACCTCCTCAACTCTCAGAGACGAGAGAAAATGATAAAAGTATTCTCCTTTCAACAAGGATATCAAACATCGCAATAGTGATTGTCCAGAAGATAAATGAAACTCCATGGAAATCTGAATTTACAGAGTGGATTGGGCAATGACCTGAACAAACATTTCTATCCTTCCTTCAGTAAGGAGGATGAACACAAGGTTGATGTTTCTGAAAATTCTATGAAATAGGAATGGTCATGGTGCTCTGAAAGAGTGAATGGTGTCAGAGCAAACCATGCCAGAATTTCAGGCTCTGTACATGAGGTCAGAACAAGTTACACTTGTTCATAAGAGCTTCCCCAAATTTGAAACAGAACATATGATTTTTATACATAGAAGGCACACAAAGGCTCATAAAAGAAACACAAGCAGCACCAGAAATTCAAATGTGGTCCAGGGTTAAATGAATCAGTTTGTAGAGATACATGAAGCCTGCTGTGTGTCAACCTGGTCTATTCTAGATCTTCATTCCAGGCCCAGCAAATCATGTTTCTTTAGTCTGAGAATAGATTACCATTACTTGTAATTGTTGTTATTGTTGATTATAATTAAGTCAAGCACGGTTCATAGTGACCCTACGAACAAAAGACTTGAAGCTTTTCTATAACTATTGCCCTTTCTCAAAGTTCATAGATTTTTTTCAGAGGAATGTTGTTTAAGAAGTAGATGCCACATGCTAAAAAAATTTCTGAACAACTGCAATTTCTGAACATTTGTGGTCTTCAGTCTCCATTTGTGTATATATGTTTGTATGGAGAAGAAGGGGAGGAAAACCAAAATCTTGAAATTAAGAACAACTATTTTTGATTGCTGTTTTATCTATTTAAAGTCTTAAACTCTTGGTAAGTGGAATAATCACTACTCAAATATGGTATATTTTAATTATGGTCATTTCTGGAAACTTTGAATATATTACTGGAAAAAGAGCGTTGGTATATACAATTATTTTAACAATCTTGTAGCCAAAAGATATAATAACAAGCATTCTTGAAAACTGACAATTGAAAAGGAGATCAAAGTGGGACTGTAAGGAGGCCTCAGTTTGCTGTTACTTGCTTTCTTGAAAATGGACAATTGAAAAGGAGATCAAAGTGGGACTGTAAGGAGGCCTCAGTTTGCTGTTACTTGCTTTCATGATAAAGGAGTCAAAAGCCAAGGCTGCGAATATGTCCAAAGCAGACAAAAACATATATACAAGAAAAGCAAAACAATTATTAAAAAAAAGTCTGAAAACCAAAACCAAATTATCAACTAGAGGTTTAGAAAGACATACAGCTGTCTTGATTTAGATTAGGAATTAAACTCGGAATTGTAAAATAAGTGTGTATTATTTATTATGCACAAAAATAAATTCATGTTCGGCAATTTGCTGCAGTAATAGAACACATAGACACTTGCTTAGTCTATTGTTGCAGAACTGAAAGACACTTTTCACTGTTAGCTAAAATTTCTGTTAAGAACATACAAATTTATTGAAGAATATTCCTATTTTTATTAAGTGTAACTAAAATTATTAAGAAACAAATCCATAAACAATATCTATGAATACAATTCAATTAAAAAGTTGTATCTTATGGAGATTTTTCAAGGACTTATATAAATCATTAAAACGATGTTGTTCTTTAAATAGATTTGAAAAAAATAAGATAACAGACCTTGTATTACTAAGGAAATACATAAAAATAAAATGCAAAATTACTTCCTAGTTATAAGGACTTCCCATGGGTTATCCCATTATTCAAAATTATACCCTGTTTTCTGCTCTGATAATCATAGCTAACTAGCTTACATGCTATTTTATCCAGACTTATTCTGAATTTAGGTGAAATCTACAATTGTATCAATGTAGAATTATCCCGTGGTCTGCCTTAATCACACATAAACATTCAGTAATTGGAGTGAAGGAAGCCATATGCAAATTTCTACAGTTACTGAGGGAAGATTTAAAAGAAGGGGCCACAGTTATTCTGTCGTTCTCTCAACCAGTTTTCATATCTTTAAAAATTTGTTATATGAAAAAGGGTGGGTGGATATCATTAGGCTAGTAGATGCTACTAGGTGGATGCGAGAGTGAAAGAATAGGAAATATTCAGTGGGGATTTCAAAAGACAAGGTAATAATAGGCATTATTGTTATGCCATAGAGTTAGAACCAACCCATGGCTGACCCTCCGGAAGCTTTTCAGAGGCAGTTAATTGCATGAGAGGAGATTGCCCATCCTTCTCCCGCAGAGCAGCTGGTGGCCTCGAACTACATGCCGTCAGGATTGCAGAACAGCTTTTTG
Organism: Elephantulus edwardii; assembly: GCF_000299155.1. NCBI lineage: Eukaryota > Metazoa > Chordata > Mammalia > Macroscelidea > Macroscelididae > Elephantulus > Elephantulus edwardii. The sequence goes on along the minus strand of NW_006399782.1, from coordinate 16,542,809 downwards.
CCACTAGGCCATCAGATCTCAATAGTAATTGACTATATAAAATATAATGTATGTAAACAATTGTGTGAAACACACTGTAAATGAAAGATTATCTAAAAGACAATGTACATGAATGGAACATAATGTACATGAATAAAACATAATGTATGTGAATTGTTGTTTGCAAGTTAATAAAAGTACTAGAGGAAAAATTAAAACAAAAGAGCAAGGGCCAATTTGGGATCAAATGAAACCAAACTCAAGCAAGTTTCTTGGACTAATTCTTGCCTGGTTATACCAAAAAGATTTTGGATAACTTCCTTCTAGGAAGCAAGGATAATTATATCTAAAATGAAGAACTTCATAACAAATCCATTTCTCTGAATATAATGCTTTAAGTATTTAAGTTACCAGATCCTGGAAAAGAATCAGAACCATTTCTATGAACAGAGATGAATATCAATTTATATGTTGCAGCACTAAATCTCTGACTGTATTTTAGGCACTTTTTTAATAGAAAAGTAAATTGTCTTTTAGCAAAATCCTATCAATATCTGATCTCAGTAGATTGTGTGTGGAGATTCTTTCTAAGAAATTCAAGATCTGTGTAACAACAAAGCTTAAATGTCTGATTAAAAATTCCATAAGCGATTTCAACTGGTTTTCTTAATAATGAAAGAATGGAAAATTAAAAGCACATTAGAGATAAGAGGTAAAAATTCACATAAGACAAACAAATTCATTAAATTTTATAAATGGCAACATAACCTTCAATTTTATTTTAAAAATCTTCAGTTGTCTGGCACACTAACTTGTAACTAATATATTCAAAGCAAAGTTTTGAGTAGTAGTTGAAAATAAAAAAGGAAAGAAAAAAGGTTTTTCCACTGATGAATTTTAAAAATGCTTGCTTTCTTTATACCAGTACAACTCAGTAACAGAGATATTCAAATTAGGTTACTAGTTTCATCCAGAATGCCTGCAGCCCTCCATACAATAAACCATTTGTCCCTGAGTAACTTTGTTGGTAGTTAAATTTCAGACTGTATTGATTCATTTTACATAGTAGGTTATTTTCCGTCAATTTTTATTAAAATTATATGAATACTGTTCTCAAGCCAACAGTGAATTATAAACTGAATAAAAGTACTCGTAGTGACTAGCCTTGGTCTAAAGAAGACAAAAAGTCCTCACAGGAAAGGCAATTTTTTTCTTTGTGAAATGTATTTTTAAAATATCTTTGCTAATGTCTTTGTTGTCTGTACATTTTATTGAAATGATTAACACTGAGTCATTTTTGATAAAGGGAACTCTCATAGATTAGTGTGCTGCCAATCCAAGGGCAAGTGGTTCGAATCATGTTCCTCTGTGTATGTGTTGTGTGTGTTGTGCGTGTTGTGTGTGTATGTGTGTGTGCGCACACACACGTAGGTGGGGAGGGGGAAAGGTGGAGGGGGAAATAAGCAATCTCCTTCCAGAAAAAAATTTGTCAAAAATTTTTAAAATGCCAGTATAATTCTAAACAGTTGATTGAAAGTCTCTTGTGTAGTTGAATGTCTTTGTGAATGTGTGCATTTGTATTTGTGTATGTATTGTTACTATTGTTAAGTGTAGTTGAGTCGTAGATGACTCACAGTGATCCTATGAAAGACCTGAACGCTTGTATAACTTTGGTTGTTTCTCCATGTTCATAGAGTATAGGCAGCCATATTTTACATCCTTTACTTCTATTGTCTCCAGAGATTTATAACTTTTTCTAATATCCTATTACTCAAACTCATTGCTATCAGGTTTTCATCAACTCATAGCTGATCCTCCACTGAGTTTAAAAAGGCTATACATTGGAGAAGACCAGACTATCTTTCTCCTGTTGAGCCGCTAATGGAGTTGAACTTTTATTTAAGAGGCATCAATTTGGAATCAATTGAAAGCAAACCTCACTAGGAATTATGCCTAATTTACATCCAAGTTCCTATTATATAATTTTCAGCATCAATAACAACAAATATTTACAAGTGGATATTGTGTATGTTACTTGATTCTTATCCCATTCTGGCCCCTGGACAGTGACTCTAATTAAACACAGAAGTTACACTCTGTTAGTTCTTTGGGCCACTCAGTTTTTCAGTTTATTTCTAAGATTAACACCACGAGACATATGAGAACATATCTTCTGAGTCCCAATTTTGCAAAACACATAGAATCTACACATTTAATTTACACTAAAACCCAGAGATCTGGCGGATTGCAAATTTTCCACTCAGATATAGTATGGCATAGAGAGTTCTGGTGGCCTACTGGCAAGAAGCTGTGCTGCAATACCAAAGGCAAGCAGTTCAAACCCATCAGCTGCTCCTTGGGAGAAAGATGAGGAACATCCTTCCATTAAATGAATTGTCCCTAAAAATCTGCCAGAGGGTCAGCATATGATAACAGTGATTTTGAAACCAGTCAGAATCGGATTTCAAGTCTAAGTCCACCACATACTGCTAGTTAAGTTACCTTAGACTACACTGTAAATTTCTTTTAAATAAGGTTCCTTTGCTAATACTTGTTTTAACTATTTACTGGTCAGCCCTATCTAACGTGAGAGAAAACACACTGCAAATGACTCTTCATAAATATTTCATAAATATTATTTTTACCTCACCATGCCTCCTTAGGAAGTGTTATAACAGTGATTACTCCTGTAAGTTTTCTTCCTCCTTGATAAAGAATCTTAAGATAATTTAGAATTTTAGCATGATAGGGTTCTATAATCAGAAACATTTTAGTTCATGATTTTGATTAGTCTTATCATCAATCAGTACTTGTATTTCCAAACTAAGGAATAAAACTTTATTAATCTATGCATGGATAGTCTCCATTTTCTTCTTCAACATTTTTGAGCATTTCAAATATCTATGTTTTGCTTTTATTTTTCTTTGACGTAATTTGAAGTATCATATTTTTTGAAACCCAAAAATATTAAAGATTTGAAGTATAAATTGCTCAGGATGCCAGGAAGGATCCGTTCTTGAGATCATGCTTAGAAGGGTAAAGAGATAGCACAGAGAAAGACCCTGGATAGGATGGATTGATTCAATGATTGGGGTGATGAGATAGGTGTGTCAGATAATGAAATTGGCTAAAGATAGAGCAGGGTTCAGAGGTGTTGTGCATAAGGTTGCTATGAGTCTCAGGCCACTCAACAGCATAAAAAACAACAACAAAAATAGGTTAGTTAGGATAACTTTATTTTTTCTTATGAAGTTCCTTGCCCTTTGTTAATGTATTTGATCAGTGGAGAATTGATTCTCTTCTTTTTAGAAATCGGACTTCACCGATTTCTGTTTCAATGTCTACTATTAAAGCTTATCACCTTAACAACAATGCCAAACTTGAACTTTCTACAAGCAATCATATCTTTACCCCTTGGTCAAAGCATGCTTCGTTGAGTTCTTTCTCTTAATATGGTGTGCTATGCAATCACTGATCTTCTGGAAACAAGTATTTTAACTTCAAACTTTTCTTGAAACATACCGCTTATATGTTCATTAGTCTTGGTGCCATAAGCCAGGAAACTAAAAGATGAATTGCACTGGGAAAGTCCACTGTCAGAGACCTCTCCAGAGTACTGAAGAACAATCATGTCAGCCTGTAGACTAAGGTGTGCCTGATTCAGGACATGGCTTTTGCAATTACTTGCTATGCATCAGAAAGCTGGGCAATAACCAGGGATGATAGAAGGAAAATAGCCGCCTTTGAGCTGTGATGCTGGAGAAGAGTATTGAATATACCATGGACTGCTAGAAGAACAAACATGTTTATCCTAGAGAGGGTGAGACCTCGTCTGACATACTTTGGACATGTTGCCAGGTGGGACCAGCCCTTGGAGAGTGACGTCAAGCTTGGGAGGATGGAGGGACAGTGCAAGAGAGGAAGACCCTCGATTATATAGATTGATTAAGTCACTGGGATAATGCGGTTAGGTGTGTCAGAGACAATAAAATAGAGCAGGGGTTAGGGCTGTTGTGCATAGGGTTACTATGAGTTACATGTGACTCAGCACATAACAACAACACAGTTTAACATAAATAAATTTATAATTAAATTTAGAAATCTATTTTAAGATGTTCTCAAAGAACAATATACAAACTCAAGAAAGGAAAAAAAAACACCAAAAAAAACCATCAGATAATGATGGTGTATCAGAAATAGTGTTCTTAGTTGCCATCAGGTTGATCAGGATTCACAGCAACACTATGAATAACAGATCTGACATTTTACCCATCTTGCCTGATCTTGAATTCCGCCAAGCTCAAGCTCATAGTTGTAATCACTGGATCAATCTATCTTGTTGAGGATTTTTTTTTTTCTCCATCACTGCACCTCTACTTTCCTGATCCTGACAATGGGCCCAAAGAATGTGAGATGAAATTTTACTTTCTTGTCACTAATTAATACCTGGTTGCATGTACTCTAAAATAGATATGCTCATTCTTTTGGCAATCTGTTATATATTCAATACTCTGCCAAAACTACAATTCAGCGGAATCAATTCAAAGTCTTCCTTACTCAACACCTAACTTTAGCATACATAGGAAACCATTATGCCATAACTTGGCTTAGGTCCACCTTAGTTTTTACCATTTTAAGTGATCTTTGCCCAATAAAATCGGTCTCTTAATTTCTTGATTGCTGCTACAATGGGTAGCATGCTACCAATAATGCAGGTAAAATAAAATTGTTGACAATTTTAAGGTTTTCTCCATCTATCATAGTGTTCACTACTGATTCACTTGTGAGGGGTTTGTTTTTTTATTGTTGAGATATATTCATACTGAAGATTGTAGTATTTTTGCTCTTTTTCAGTAAGTGCTTCAAGTTGTCATTTTCTGCAAGCAAGATGTATCATGTGCATAATGTAGGATGTTAATGAGTCTTCCTCCATTTCTGATATCATATTCCTCCTCATTTAGCCAGCTTCTCTAATTATTTGGTCAGTGTGCAGATGAATAGGTACGGAGAAAGGACAAAATCCTGGTAATACTTCTCCAAATTTTAAACTATTCTGTATCCCTTTTACCTGTTTGAACAAATGTTCTTGGCCTATGGACATGTTTCACATTAGCACAATTTAGTGTTTTGAATTTCCTGTTCTTCTTCAAATTTATACATAATTTATTTTGATCCACACAGTCCAAATGTGTTTACAAAATCATTAAAGCACAAGGAAACAACTGTCTTGGATTTTCTGCTTTCAACGAAGACCCATCTAAAATCAGTCATGATATCACTATTTCCATGGTCTTGTCAGAACACAGTGGATTTCTAGCAGTTTCTTGTGGATGTTCTGTGTCAGCCAATTTTTAATACTCTTCAGCAGTGTTTTGCTTGTGTTCAATATGGTTTAGTTTAGAACAATTGATTCTGGTACAGTTTCTCTGGGTGTTCAGTTCTCTTATTTCATTATTTATTCCCTTCATTTTGGCTTCTGCACATAGAATTTATCTTGTTTCTATCTTTTTTTCCTGTTTTTTAAATGACTATGCTTTCTTCAGGGATATTGTCCTTAACATAATCCAGCAATTCAATATATTTTAGCTAGAAAATTGTTTCTGTTTTCCTTTTTTTACTTAATGCTTTACTCCTGGACTTTGGCTTACTTTGCTTCAATGAAAATATTGAGTTCTTGCTATTTGATCACCAAATCAATTCTTCATCATTCTCCACCTTGCTGCTCATACCATTGCATCTAATTATCACAATTACCACAGTGATGCAATTTACCACTTCTTAATTCTGGGGAAGACCTATTTCCTCAAAGTAGAATCTATCTTAATGACATGGGTCTATTAAAACTTTTACCCAGTAAAGAATATTCATTTGGTGATGTGAGATTAAAAATGAGGAGAAACTGCTGTAAACCTATATTACAAGTTGGATTATAAAATGTATAAAGTATTCAACTAATAAATTGGAAATTATTTAAAAGGAAATAGCATATATAAAGACAATGAGAGATTAAACAGAACATATATAGACATTCTTGGCATTATATACAGACATTCTTCTCTGAAGAGATAGACAGGTCTTTACAATTTGTAATCAATCATAGGATTTGCTGTCGGGGACTTTTTCAAAATGCTAATGAGCAATGATGTCAGATCATAGACTAAGGTGCAGATTATTCAGGCCATGATCATCCCAATTAGTTGCAAGTCATCACAAAGCTGTACAATAACTAAAGATGACAGAAAGAAAGAATCAATTAAATGCCTTTGAGTTGTGTTTCTGGAGAAGAGTATTGAATATACCATGGACCACCAAGAGAACAAATAAGTCTTTACTAGAGAGGATGAAATCAAGTTACTTTTTGGAGAGAGGATTTTGAAGTTCCAGCTCACATGTTTTGAGTATACTGCCAAGAAGTGCCAGTCATTGGAGGATGGCATCATTCTTGGAAGGATGGAGGAAGAGTGTAGGAGAGGAAGACACCCCAGATGAGATAAATTGACACAGTAACTTGGATAATAAGGTTAGGGTAGGTGTGTTGGAGACATTGACATTATACACAGGGCGGCTCATAGTCCCATAGCTGACCCTCCAGCAAGTTTTCAGAGGCAATAAATCATGACAGTAAATGTGAGGAGACTGCATATCCTTCTCCCATGGAGCAGCTGCTGGATTCAAACTGTGTGCCTTTGAAGTGGCAGCTCTCCCATTATACACAAACACATACACATACCTATGTTTATTATATTTTTAATCAACTTTCTTAGATACAATGACTCTATCTTGGAGATGAATAGAATGTAGAATTCAGAAAATAAGTAGCACCTCAAGGTCATGGATAATATTTAGTTAAGCTGGATCTTGAATGAAAATATATTGTAAACAAAATCTGCGAGTTCTTGAAAATGTTATTGAAATTGAAGTCAGAAAAATAAAAGCCAGATGACCCTGTCCTATAAAGATAGCCTAAGAAATTCTTTGATGCAGTTCTATTCTTTCTATACAGGCTCACTATAAATTGGAGTTGCCTTGATGGTGCATATAATAACAAAACATCTTAGGTGGATTCAGTTGTGAGATTTGACATAAATGGCAGTCTTCAATTCTAGCAAACTTAAAGGTATTATCACATTTCTGAGACTTGCTCCTTGAATGTTATGAGCTATGAGGTTTCATTAAAGCATCAATTCAGTAAACTCATCAGCATTGTTCAGATTTCCCCCCTCTTTCTCATTCAGCCTCACAGATTCAGGAGGACATGGGCCTAACTTTACTTATTCTTGCTATTTACCACAATAATCAACCTTCCTTTCTTCTGAAATTGTATTCATTTGTGTTACTATTGTTGTTATATACCATGGAGTCAGAACTGACCCACAGCTGATCCAGTGGGTTTAAACCCATTACCACCAGAGGCAACAAAACACAGAGGAGATTTCCCATCTTTCTCTCATGGAGCAGCTGGTGGATTCGAATATCACACCTTTGCACTGACAGAGCAATTGCTTAGGACTAAGCCATCAATAGCCTTATTTAAAGTATTTACTTAAAAGTCCTAATAAAGGTGCAAAATTTACTAGCAGCCCTATCTACTGCCTTTTAGATTCACTACATTTATACAAAGGTCACACATTATTTGGACTACTCCTTATAACAAAATATTGAGAATGGTGGTAATGTCAATGCAGGACTCCTCAAATGGATCACTTTGGACAAAGAACTGTCCATAATACAATATCAATATATTGTCAGTTCTTTATTAATTTGTGACTCTTTCCATCTATCTTCTTCCCTATAGGTATCAGATTAAATTTTAATTGTAAGATTTTTTTTTCTTCCTATTTCCTTTATGCATACAAATATGCTTTTCTACAATATATCTTGTGAACAGCTGTCATGGATTGAGTTGTATACTTCTAAAATATGAGTCACCTCACTGGTCTATGATTCACAGTGGTTTGGTAGATTATACAATGATACAATTTGGCATTTATATAATGATCTGGGAGGCTGGGCTCTATGAGGAGAAATGTGGCATGAGGATTGGTGGAAGATCTATCAACAATCTGTATTATGCAGATGACACAACCCTGCTTGCTGGAACTGAGGAGGACCTGAAGAGCTTGATGCTGAGGGTCAAGGACTACAGTCTTCAATATGGATTGAGGCTCAATGTCAAGAAGACAAAGATTCTCACCACTGAACCAATTGGCAGCATCAAGATGGATGTTGAAGAGATTGAGATTGTTTACAGCTTTAGTCTGCTTGGCTCCACAGTCAACACTCTTGGCACCAGCAGCCAGGAAATCAAAAGACGTATTGCGATGGGAAAGTATGCTGTTAGGGACCTCTCAAAAGTACTTAAGAGCAACAGTGTGTCTCTGGAGACTAAGGTGCGTCTGGTACAAGCCATGGTCTTTGCAATCACTTGTTATGCGTCAGAAAGCTGGGCAATGACCAGGGAGGATAGAAGGAGAATTGCTGCTTTTGAGCTTTGGTGTTGGAGAAGAGTGTTGAGAGTACCATGGACTGCTAAGAAAACAAACAGATTCATCCTGTAGAGGGTTAAACTGGGCTACTCCTTGGAGGCAAAGATTCTGAGGCTTTGTCTGACATATTTTGGTCATGTTGTAAAGAGAGACTGGTCCTTGGAGAAGGACATCATGTTTGGGAGGGTGAAGGGACAGTGCAGGAGGGGAAGGCCCTCTGGGAGGTGGATTGATTCGGTGACTGGGGCAATTGGGATGAGTGTGTCGGAGACAATGAGATTGACACAGGACAGAGCAGAGTTTAGAGCTGTTGTACATAAGGTTGCTATGAGTCACAAGCAACTTGACAGCACATAACAAAAACAATAATGGTTCATGATGGTATTATCAAACAATCAGTTGTGAGAAGCAAACACTTACTCAGGTCACAGTTCTAATCTGGGATCAGTTGAGTCTCCTACTTGTGATGATTGTTCATCTTATAAGAGATAAAAGGAGACTGAAGCAAGTAAAAAAAGAATCTGATGACCACCAAGAAAGAAGTTTGAAAGTAGAGCACAGTTCTACATTAATGTTAACACAAAATTATCTCCAAAGGACATTAAAGCCCACAGATATTGAAAGGAGACAAAGATTTCTCTCCACACTAAGTCCGTTCCCTGAATTCAGACTTCTGGCCTTTTAAACTGTGAGAAAATAAATTTACCTTTGCTATTTCTGTTCAAAGAAGACTAGATACTAAGACAACTACCATGTTCATCTATATCATTCTTGTAGGACTCAAACTGACATAACTAACCTAATCTTTTTTGATCTTCATATATGGCATACTTCTCGTGGGCCTGATAAAAGATTCATGTATGCTTTTTACTCTTTTCTCACTATCATTATTCAATCATAAACTTCCTATCACCTTTTCTCAAAATGTCATTATATACATATATATATGTGTGTGTATATCTACACACGTAATTTCTTTCATATATATATATATATATATATATAGAGAGAGAGAGAGAGAGAGAGAGAGAGTGTTAATTGTCTTGCCTTGAGTCAAGCATGATTCATAGCCATCCTATGAACAAAAGGCCTGAAGTCCCTCTACAACTATCAACATTTATCAACGTTCATAGAGTTTCTGGAGGCATGTTATTTAGGAAGTGGATACCACTCCAGCTTCCAAACCTGTCATTGAATCTTATTGTTGTTATGTGCCATTGAATTGCCTGTGATATATAGTGACCCTATGAACAGCAGCTCTGAACCCTTTCCCTGTCCTGAGCCAGTTTCAATAATTTGGACACACCAACTCATGTTGCCCCAGTTACTGTATCAATTCATCTCATCCAGGGTCTTCCTCTCCTGCACTCCATCCACCCTTTCCGAGCATGATGTCCTTCTCCAAGGACTGATCTCTCCTGACCATGTGCCCAAAGTGAGGCGGAGCTTCAAAATCTGAGCCTCTAAGGAGAGACTTAGTTTCACCCTCTCCAAGACAAACATTTGTTTTTTTTGGCAGTCATGACTCTTGGTAGTTCAAGACTCTTCTTCAGCACCATAACATGAAGACATCTATTCTTCTGTCATCCTTAGTCACTGTCCAACTCACTGAAGCATAACAAGTAATTGAGAAGACCATGGGTATGATTAGGCACACCTTTGTATCTATACTTCTTATATCATTGCTTTTCAACACTCTGAAGAGGACTGTAACAGCAGATTTTCCTAATGCAATGTGTCTTTTGATTTTCTGACTGCTGGTGTTAAGAGTGTTGTTTGTGAATCCAAGCAAGCTGTAATTGCTAACAACCTCAATCTCTTCTCCATCTATATGTGCTGCCAATTGGCCCAAAAGTGATTCTCACTTTGTCTTCTTGATGTTGAGCTTCAATCTATTTTTGAAGAACTGCAATCCTTGACCTTTTGCAGCAAGTGCTTCAGGTCTTCTTCCGTTTCAGCAAGCAAGGTTGTGTCATCTCCATATCGTAGGTTGTTAATGAGTCTTCCTCCAATCTTGATGCCCCACTCCTCCTCATAAAGCCCTGTGTCCTAAATTATCTGTTCTGCATACAGATTAAAAAGGTATGGGAACAGGATGCTTCCCTGATGCACTCCTTTCCTGATTTTGAACCATGCAGTGTTTCCTTGCTCTGTTTTTTGGTCCAAGTATAGGTTTCATATAAGCACTATCATGTGTTCTGGGATTCCCATTTTTCTCAAGGTTAGCAACAATTTATTGTGATCCACACAGTCAAATGCCTTTGCACAGTCAATGAAACACATATAGACATTCTTCTGGTACTTTCTGCATTCTGCCAAGTCCTATCTGACATTGACAATAATGTCCCTAGTGCCATGGCCTCTTCTAAATGCAGCTTGTATTTCTGATATTTCTCTATCAATGTTCTGTTCAAGTCTCTTCTGCATCATCTTTAGCAGGATTTTGCTAGTGTGTGATAGTAGTGATATTGTTCAAGAATTTCCACACTCTGTTGGGTCACCTTTTTTCTGAATGGTAATAAATATGGATCTCTTCCAGTCAGTTGGCCAAGTAGTTGTCCTTCAGATTTCTTGGCACGACTATATGTACAGTTCATTCTCTACTTAAAAACATTGAACTTCTTAAAAGAACAATTCATGTTTATTCTCCACATTGCATTAAATACCATTAATATCTGGCTTCTATGCTAACTACTTGTTGATGTTCTTTTCCTCTGAATCTAACTGATTTTTCTCCATTTCCATTATCTTCAGTTTTTATAAAACACTTGGTGTTATGGATTACTTCCAATTTGAGTCTCTCTGGTTTCTTTTTTGTAGCATTTTTGTTTATTGGTTTTACTACCAACTCTAGTACTGAGTTTACTATGAATTTATTTCCTCCTTTAATATCCTAGATGTAAATAATTTCAAAGAAAATAATTTTAACATACATAATATGCGACAGGTAAAAATCAGATGAATCATATCCAGATTCCAAGAGTTGATCATCACTTATCATAGATGATTCTTCAATGACATTCTCCGGCCAACATTTCTCTCTGAATAACTAGATCTCCATTTCCAATTATCTGTTGAATATCCAGAGTCATCTAACCCCAAAATCAACTTTATGCCAAACGAAACTTGTTTTCTTCTTTCCTAAACTCATTCCTTCAATTGAATTAATAATTAATTAATGCTGAGATTGGCACAGGACAGAACACAGTTTAGGGCTGTTGTACAAATGGTCACTATGAGTCGCAAAAGACTCGATGGCACATAACAACAACAACATCTTCCGACTATAATTGCCTCTTTAATGCACTGATTTTTATGTATGTCATAACCTTGTATAATAAACCATGCTCAGAAAGGTGAAGGGACAATGCAGGAGAGGAAGACCCCAAATGAGATGAACTGATACAGTAACTGGGGCAATGAGTGTAGGCTTGTTGCAGTTAGTGAGACTGGCTCTGAAGAGGTGGTACATAGGGTCACTATGAATTGCAAATGATTTGAATGCACATAACAACAATACATATTATAATGCATTGTATTTAATTATTACATTAATTGAGTTTTATAATATATTGGTTTTTATTTTATTCCACTATCATCCACATCCAGATTCAATTGCCTTCTACAAATAGATAAGCATTATTGAAAAACTTTTCTAATCAGTCTTTCTCCTTATTGAAAACAAGTGATTTCTATGACCTCTATCAGGGTACAGTTAAATCACTATATTGGTGAGTTGTATCTACCCTTTTGACATTTGTCAAAATTAGTCTGCCATCATTAATACTAAAAATACTGATATTTGATTGTTTTATTAAAATGTTATTCACTTACATTACAAAATTACTTTGGAGGGAGTAATAGTTAATTCAATGTAGTTTTTCTTATACCCATGTCCTGTGGTTTGAAACGTCATCAGTCGTGTTTGTGGAGGAGAAAAAAGTGGATAAATAGCAGTTTTCAAGATCATGTATAAATATGCTAACATGTTATGTCATGTTATTTTTAGCTTCTGTCAAGGTGGCCTCCTGAGAAGTTACTACATTTTAGTGATCAAACCATTGGCATTCCTAGTGTTTAGACTGATTGATTTTTAGAAAGAAATTATCAGACTTTTCTTCCTAGCCTATAGTAATCTGGACTTCTAAGAACACAAAGGTATTGCTTCATAGTTCTAGAAGCTACATGTAAGGATTCTGGGCACTGGAAGAATCACACTCTGTGTTCTGTGGGGAGAAATCCTTCCACCCTTCCTTGCATCTCTCAGATTCTGGTAAGCCAAAGGATACTTTGACTGTCCTTGGCTTTTCCTACATGACTTCTGTCTTCCTCTTATGTGACTGTCTCCTATCTGTTCTTCCTTTTATATAACAATCCTTCAGAAATGATTAGTCACATCCTACTCTGCAATGATCTCATTAACTGATAATATCTTCAAAGAAAGACCTTATACCCAAGGAAAGTCACCTTTACTAAAATAAGTATAACATAAATTTTGAGGGATTAAATCCAACCATAAAAGGACTTATTTTCCCCCTTCTACCTCTTCTCCTCATGCTATTTGTGTGAACAAAAACATAATAATAAAACTTATAAGGTAAATTAATGTATAAAATAAATTAATAAGTCCTTGTTTTTAACAGCTATAATTTTTCCTGTTTTCCTTACCTAACCTTTGCTATGCTTCCTTCTGTACCCAGAAATTTCTAATGCTTTCTTATGAAGATTAAAAATATTTGGTTCCTTTAAGACCATAATTTTATGTGCTATGACACTTAAGAAATTTGGCTATTTCTTCCCACAAACTGGAGGTAATTTTTTTTCTTTTGCTTTCTCAAATTCAAAAGGATTTCAGCTACTACTTTGGAGGCATAGCTAGTACTTTTTGCTTACCTACCTGGGCTAAAAAGAATATTGTGTTCATGTGTTGTACTGTAAGTGAAAATAAGAACAGTTTTATCTGTACCCCTCACAACACCTAACACATAATAAGGATTAATAACAAATATTTATTCAATAAATGGATTTTGTCAAGGTGACTCATTATCTTGGTATTTCCCTGCATAATTCTAGTAATCTGGCAATATACCTGTTTTATTCAAATAATGATTCAATAAATAAGCTACATTAACTTTCAGACTCTATTTGGAATAGCCAGTATACCATTTTTTTTCTATTTATTGAGAAGAATATCTTTTGGTGGGTAGGAGGGGCAAACCTTTTAGAAATATGTGCCAGACATGATCAAAATCCAAATGAAGCTTTAATTAGACATGTTCCATAATCTCGTACTTATGAATCACCTCAAGAAAAGTAGTTGATTAGTTGAATGGATTTTTTCCCCTTGCAGAATCTGTACTCATCTTCTCACAGCATAAATGAACAGAATCAAAAGTCAAGTTTTCTGATTTCCAATTCAACATCAGCTTATTCTTCAACTGTCCCTCTAAACTGAGCTAAGAGATCAAGTCAACTTAAGTGGGGCACATCCTGACACAGGATAGTGAGAGAACATTAGATAAAGATAGAGAATTTGAAAGCTGATTCATAAACTTATAACGTCTCTTATTCCAGTAAGTGAATTGGACTGAGAAAGGTCAGTTTATTTACCTCTTTGTCCTAGCGTTTTCTGAAACAACTACGTTTTTTCACCCTCTGTAAAACGTCAACAGTGTATTCTATGACTTTTTTTACTCCTCTCCATTATGTTTCTTTCTCTGTTGATTGGCCAAGAAATAAACCTACCAGCAAGCTCTTTATTATACCAGGTGTACTAAACCCACAATGCCTAAATTATAACTTTAATTAGGCATAAATATTTTTAGCCTTTCAGATAATTCAATCTAAGCTTTCCCATTCAAAGAACTTAATTTTCCAAGACTACATATGGGTATTGCAAGGGAAAGTGAGTGGGACGCATCTTCCCCTTTGTAACAAAGAAAAGTCAGAGGCAGATAGTGGACATTTCAGAAATGATTTGGCATGCACAAAGGCCTTTTCACTATTCCTAAAGGACTATAAGTTTAGAAAAATGAAGGCCTTTACCCTGAGAAAGATAATGCTTTTGTTCAGTGAAAGCAATACTTCTGATTATCTTTTCAAAGTAGAGATTGGTAACTAAAGCCTTCCAAGGTTCTCATCAACTTTAGCAAGAAGCATTTGTATGACAGAGAACATTTGGTATTTAGGATACTACAGAGACTGCATTGCTAAAACTGCTGATCCACAATGGATAGAAAAGAATTTGTTACAAACATGATGGTTTTCTTGCATTGGCAGCCTTTCATAAATCATTTCTTATTGCAGTCTCTGTGAACAAATGCCGGGGGGGGGGAAGGAAGCCTTTTTTAGTATCACAATGGAGTTTGTTTCTGAAAGGCAAAACTTTCAAGGAAAAAGGAGAATTCTTGCCAAATCTCCCTAGACAGCAACAGAATATGGAAGAATCTTGTCATTGAATACTATGTAAATGTGTGTGTAAAACACAAACACACATACACACACCCTCTACAGGTTGTATTTTTTTGTCAACTAGATCAATATTTCAGACACAAATGAGGTGAGCTCAGGGGAAGAAAGATTCATATTGAGGTGTGAAAACATTCCAGGAAGAAAAAGACAGATCTGTTTAAGACTACAAATATATCCAATAAATCATGGTGAGCTTGGTGTGGTGACTGTTCTTCCTTCTGGCAGCTGGGTAATTACTCTCTCAACAAAGCAACAACTTTCTTTGAAAACAGACACTCTATATGCAAGACAATTATAGCACTAGGTATCACTGCTGGCCAAAGTCCAGGCTACATATGTCACAATCCATTAGTTAGTAGATGTATCTCAGCAGCCTGAAGTTTATTAAACCCAAGTGCCACTATTCTTGATCACTTTTCTCAAGGTCTCCCAAGGGCAGTCATGGACTATTTCTAAAAGTCCATCAATCCAGTCTGCAAATAATTCCAAGGCCAGCCTTTATAAATTATTAAACAAAGCCATCAGGTCTTGTAATTCTCAACTCAGATTCCCCTGCCCCCTGAAACATTTGAAAGTTTTTGTTGCACTATTTCACAAATTAAGATCTTCAGAAGACACAACAAACAGAAGAACATTACCTCACTTTCCTGAGGAGAAATCTAGTCTGTGTGGATCTGTCCTAGTGCAATATAGTGCGATTTTAGGGAAGCTCAGGATACATAAAACATTGGTATTAGAAATCTAGAAGATATATTTTTTTAATTGTACGTGATCACCCTTTTCTCTGAAATCCTTTAGGTACGTCCAATTTCACTTACTCACTGCCATGGCAATTTAAAGTGATAATCCCTCAATTTCTGAGGGTGTAAATCTTTATGGGAGGAAACAGTTCTTTCTTCTGAGAACTGGTAGATTCAAACTGCTAACCCTTCTATTTGCATTGCAACTCACAAAGCACTAGACCATTAGAATATTTATTGTTATGCAGTTTCTGCAGATCAAATCATTATGTGATATTGCCATTGGGTGAGTGAGACCTTGTCCTGTCCCCCAACTTGTCACTCACCAGGTATCCTGTGCATCTCAGGATGCCTGGGGTGTGCACCTTAGTGTGTTTCTTCTGCACCACAACAGAACCTGTGGGAAGTTGTGGATAGCAATGCCAGTGGTTAGGCATCGCTCAGGGCTTTTTTTACTACGTATCTTGACACAGTAGCCCCACAAATCTCCCCTCCCTTTCCTCACTCCTTATTCCTGTTCCCAACATCAGCTTCCTCACCCCCTCTGACCTTTGCCTGGCATGTGACTTAAGGTGGTCGCTATCACATACACTATGCAGGGACAGCCTGAGGCACTGCACACAATGAGAATATGACATCCTTCAGCTGCTCAAGTGTCATTCCTTGTTTTGCCCAATCATTGCTGGAATCTTTGGTATATTATTTGAGATTGTTCACAGAGGGAGCCCTGGGCTTGGCCACAGCCCCGTGTGGGGCTCGGACAACTAGAAGCACTGTATTTCTGCAAAGTTATCACAAATGTGAAATGTCAGATAATGAGATGGTAAGTGAGAAGCAGATGTATACACATATATGTACACACTATATTGGCAACATTATTGGCATCATTTCATTTTAAACACTGGTAATATAAAGTTAAAGAAGAGAAAGCATAGTCGTCTCCGATTTGTTATAAATTGCAATGGGGAAAAAATGACATCAGAACGATTTCTCCTGTTCAACGCACATCATTTTGATGTGAAGTGTAATTGTGCTTTCTGGTACCTGTATGTTAGCTATTTGAAGAACAGGAGAGTGGTATTAAAAATAATGTCACATTTTATCTCCTTGAGCCCTCTGCAACTCTAATGGCTGACTAGTGAGGCTGTGGTTTAATGACAAATGATGATGAATGATTTGGAATGATTAGAAAAGTTAAAAGAAAGTGTTCTTAGAGAACAAAATCATGTGCCTATGTAGAGACAAGTTGGTGACAGTTTGAGCTTGTGAGGAAGCTCTGCTCTGTGGGACTCTGATTTTTAATTTCTTTTTTATTTTATTTTTTTTTTTTAGAATTTCATCTGTGCTCTACAATATAAGGCACTCTGGTACCATAGTATGTAATGTCTTAACCTGCTAACCAAAATATCTGTGGTTAGAGTTCACCAGTCCCTGCATGGGAGAAAGATGGGCAGTCTCCACCAGTAAAGAAAGAAGACACTGATAGACCAATGGAATCGACTCAACAGCAGTGTAGCTACCCATGTATGACTGGTTAAATTGATTACATTTCAAATAAGTACTCAAGAGCAATATATTGGCGGTGGTTATTGTACTAATCAGTATTTATCCAGAATATTTCATCAGTATGAGTAATTCAATTGAACAATGTTGATAGAAGGTCCAACTTAAGACAAAGTCTGACTTAACAAAAGGGAAGGGGAAAAAATTCCCCAACCTTGTGGAAATGGAGAGAATGATGTGTTGAACTAAAAACTGCTCCTTAGCACTAGAGATACAGGAACAATTAACAACATTTTGTGCATAATTTTTATTGTGTAGACAGAAAGATCACTGTACACAGGGTGCTAAGTAGCCCAGACAATGTGCTTGTTCTGTCCAGTCCACAAAGCCTGCAAGTCCTGGTGTGAGGGAGGCAAGCCATCTGGGATTGTTGTGATTAGAGAAAAATCCACTGCAGCAGGAAGCTAGGCATCCCAAAATGCCAAGATTAAATAAAACAACAACAGCAAAACACCATGATAAAATAAAGTCTCCAACAGTTCTGGCCAAAAGACCTAATAAAAAATTCTTTTTAAATGCAATTCACTGAAAGTGTTTTTCTGTTAACAATAAGCTGTAAGCACTCTTCTTGTTACTGGCCTTCTGTTAAGCCAGAGATGAATATTCATACCCGTTTATTTTAATCATGTTTTTTTCTTGATGTGACATAACTCTCTATAATTTATTTTTTCCTTTGGGTGTAAAATTCTTCTTTATGTTCTCACTGTCAAGCACACAACTTTTTCCTTTCCTTCCCCACCCCCTCCTTTTTCCTTTTTCTTTTTCTGGCCCTAAGACAAAACTGGACACAGAGGTGACCAAACTGGCGCGTTACCACTGAAAATCAATGCTCGTGTCCTTGGCCTGTTGTGTGGAATGTAATGGTCTGGAACACTAAGATCTGCAACAAGGCCCAGGGTGCCTGAGGGGATGTATGGGCTTAGAAAGTCAGGTTATCGCTAGTCTGTGCGGGGTACAGCACATCAGGGGGGCGGGGAGCATCTGCAGCAGACAGCCTCTGAGCTGGACTCCCGGCACTATTTCCAGCAGGGAATCTCGAGTTCACTGTCAAGTTAGCATTCTACCTTTCTTATGGGGCAAGAAACTGTTAAGAGGGGATGGCTTTAGGGGAAGACTTGAAGAAACTAGACCAACAGAGAAAGTAGGGCAAAGATCAATGCCTGCCAACACACTTCAGAATACGAGGAGAGACAGAGACAGACAGACAGACAGATTGAGAGAGGCATAGACAGAAGGCAAAACAACACCTGTTTGTTTTTTATTTATGTTGTCCAAACTCTTACTCAATCCCTAGGCAAGAAAAACTTTCGTTTGTTCTATGTTGTTGTTGACTCTAAGCAAAAAGAAATTATGAATGTTGAAAAAAATTAAGACCAATGCACATAAAGGATTTGCTATGGTCTTGTTCTTTTGTGTTCACTTGGATTCATAGCAGCTGTGGAAATAAGAGCTCTTGCCCTACCTTGTGCCAACCTCACCTGTGATATGCTCAAGTCCACTGTTGCAGATGTGGTGTCAATCCATCTTGTTGTGAATTCTTGCACACTCTCCACCTTTCCCAGCCTGGTGTCTTTTCCAAATTTCTGGCTCCTCCCATAACATGCTCGGAGTCTCTGAGATGCTGTTTTACTATCACTGCTGCTAAGGGTCACCTGACTGCACCTCCTCAAAGGCAGACTTATTCTAAACGTGATAGGACATTATGTTCTAAACACAGTATCTGCTCAGCTTTACTAAAAATAGACCTCATAGACACTTCACCAAAGAAGACATTTAGATGGCCAACAAACACATGAAGAAATGTTCAAAATCCGTAGCTCTAAGAGAGATGCAAATCCAAACAACTATGAGATATCATCTCACTCCAGTCAGAATAGCAAAATTTAACAGAATAGCAAGCAACAAATGTTGGCGAAGTTGGGGAGAAACTGGAACCCTTATTCACTTTTGGTGGAAGTGTAAAATGGTGTGACCGCTATGAAAGACACTTTCTCAAAAAGTTGTGAATAGGAATACAACTTGACCTGGCAATTCCACTACTGGGAATATACCCCAAAGAAACCATACCGCTATCCAAGCAGATATATGCAAACCCATGTTCATTATGGTTTTGTTCACAATAGCAAAGAGTTGGAAACAACCCAAGTGCCCATCAACAAATGAATGGGTAGAGAATCTCTGATATATTCACACAATAAAATACTCTGCTGCATTGAAAAACAAGGAACTCATGTAATATTATACAAAATGGTTAACCACGGAAGACATTATGCTGAGTGCAATATCTCAGTCAAAGAAGGACAAATATTGACTAATGCCACTGCTATAAAATGGGACTGACATCAGGTTTGAGAGGAGACTGAGAAAGAGGGGATAAATAATGTATGCGTTGAAACAGATGAGGGAGAGAAGTGTTTAAAAGCTATATATGAAAAAAATTTTAAAAAAAGGAAAAAGAAAAAAAATTTTAAAAAAGCGATATATGATTAAGTATTATTGTCATGACAGGAGTCCAGAACGAAGGCTGCATAGTGGAGTGGACTTGGGAGGAGGACTTGTATAACAATGAAAGAATTTTACTTTTCAAAGAGAAGAGCAAATTGGGGGGAGGGATGGACAGGGAGAAAAGTGCACAATGAATGAATGGAAATCCAACGTTTCTGTAAACTTTTAATTAATTTAAAAAAAATGGAATTCATCTGAAATATAGGAACAAACACCAGCACAGAGCTCACTACTCTCTTTCCTGAACATTCCTTGTCTTCTATAACTAGAATGGCAAGCTCTATATTTTAGTTATATTCTGACAGGATCTTCATAAAAAAAATGAAACCCTTCCTGAAATCTAAAACAAAAGAAACCTCAGAAACTGACACTGTTCATTTAGTTGTAATTATAAATGAACATAAATGAAATAAAATCAAGCATTATTTGCTGGTCTTTTCTAATCTTAGGCTAATTATTCAGGAAGGGAAGCTTTACCTTTACCTTTTCCAGGTTCTTACTTCAACATTTCTTTCTGAGAGTGCATATAAAGAATTCTGGAATATTGTGTCTAAAGTGGGATATTTGTTGTTGTTGTGTGATACTGAGTCATAATCAAAGCTGACCCTCCAGAAGATTTTCAGAGGCAAGAGGAGATATTGTTCATCTTTCTTCTAAGGAACATCTGGTACCTGTCAGCATTTGAACCACCTTCATGTAGGTTTCCAGAACAATTCCTTACCACTATGCTCCCTAAAGATGGCTTTGTTGCTGCTGTTGTATGCTGTCTAATCAGAACCAGTCCATAGCTGGCCTCCAGTGTGTTTTCAGAGGCAGTAAATTGCATGGGAGGAGATTGCCTATGCATCCCTGATTCAGTACCTGGTGGATTTGAACTGGGTACCTTTAGGAAGGATTATAGGGTAGCTTCTTACCAGTACTGTTTTTGTTGTTAGGTGCTATAGAGTTGCATATGACTCCTAATAATCCTATGAACAGCTAATCTGAACCTTGTCTTATCTGGTGCCTTCCTCCTAATTCTGACACACTAGAACTCATTGTTGAAGACACCATGCAGTCATTCTCCTTGGGGGGAATCTTCCTTTTCTTCACTGACCATCTTACCACTAGCCATGATTACATCTGTTCTTTGTCATGAACATTCTAATATCTTGATAGAGTAAGGCATTGCAGAAGATAAGGGTCTGGGATGGAGCTTCAGAGATATCCTATTTGGATCAAATAAATTACTCAATTTTTATAAGTATTTAATGGTTAAATTTAAGTGTCAAACACTATTAGTCAATTCTAGTGTATCTGGAAGAAGCCCTGGTGGCTGAGTACACAATCTATAATTCGATTAACTAGCAACTCATTCAGAAAAAGATGGGAATTCTCCTGTTTAGATTTATAGCCTTGGAACCCAATGGAGGGTTGCAAAGAGCCAGAATTGACTTGATAGCGGTTGGTAAAGGTATCTGTAAGCAGCTTTTAGGGATAACACCCCTTTGAATTCAAGAAATATCTTTTTCCATACATAGACAAAGGCTTTATCATTTATATTTTTTGTGTGCTTATATTTTAGTGCCCATTACTGTATAGAGTATAGAAATTAGAATTCACTGGTAAAAAAAAACAACAAAAAAAACAAAAAAAAAAACCAACGCAAAGACCAACAAGAAAAACCAAAAAACAATCCTTAGTAATTCTTGAAAAACAAGGAATCAGATATAACTGATCTAAAGTATCCTACTTCACACCATTACAATATTTGGATTTTATTAAAAACATTTTCAAAATCATTTTAGTAAGTGGTATCCATTTTTCTTCATGAACTCTTAATACTGAATTTTTAATAGCTTCCCCAGGGTTTTGAGTCTTGTTATGAAGCCCTTAGTAAATTTCATCATTGTTAAAGCACAGTAAATAATCACATTTTATGTTCAGAAGCATAAAACTTCCAATTTATTATTTATCAGAGTTTTTATATTCTTAAAGATAGAAAACTTATTTTCCATGCAATCTGAGTATCAGACAATGCTAAATTGGTTTACAAGCTTGGAGAATACTGATATAAACATTCCTAAAATGTTCTAAATTGTAACATCAGTGTGTTGAACTCTTTCAGAAACAATTATTGCAGTTTTTCAGTGTTTTTAAAACAAAACACTGACTTTCCTTTTCTCTTGTTTGAGCTTAATTTTAGTTTTGTTTCTGTTACTATTTTTTTTTTGTTTACAAAAAAAGACAATGGTGCACAAATTGGAGAATGTGATTAATATCACTGAACTACAAATTGTTGAATTGCACTGTATAATTTTAACATCAACAATATTATTTAAAAGTATCATAACACAGTTAATGTCTAGTATAGATCTTTTTGATTATTTTAGTATATTCTTTCATAGTAAGCCATATTTTTAAATTTTTTTTTAAATTTAGTAAGCCATATATTTTATGGAATCAAATCCTACTTGGTTTACTTTACAATCTTTTCATTGAGGAATTCTTTCCTTTTATAATATATGTGTATGTCCATATATTTATATTTATGTGTAATATATAGTATGTATGTATATATGTACACATACATAGTTATAATGATTTATTTAGAATTTAAAACCTTTGATGGTGAGAGTTTTTAGCTATTTGGTTTTCATACTTTGGAGAACTTTCAAATTTTGTAAGCATCTGACTTTTGTAATATTGTAATACTTTACCTTTAAATGTTTCTGGACCTAAATTTACTTAAGAAACTAATTATTTGACAAAACGATTAAATTATTTATTGATATTTATTGATGTAGTTCATATGCTAGAAATTGTACTCACTGAGAAAATGGTAAAATAAGACACTTATGTACCCTATTATCACAGAAGGTTAAGAGCTAATAGAAAGGAGACATACCATCTAAGTAATCTCAAGAATAATTCAAGGTATGTTCTCTTTTCTTGAGACTTTCATATGATTTTTTAATATTTTATGTGAATATTTAAAGAAACAAAATAGACTATTATTATAGACTCCCAAGATCATCCTCTTTCAAATATATGGAAGTAATTAAGTACCACACTTCCAGAAAAGTGCACTGTGAAACATATTAATATGATTTACATAAGAACACAATTTCTTAGATTTCAGGGAGTCGTTCCATAAATTCTAGGTTAAGCAATATTTTTCCATCAGTACTTTCTTTTTGCATTTGTCTTAGTTATCTGGAGCTGTAACAGACATATCAAAATTGTATGGCTTTGTTTAAACAAAGAAATTAATTTTTTCAAAGTTTAAAAATGTAGAAGGCTAAATTCAAAGCACTAGCTCTAGGGGAGCTCTGGTGGCCTAGTGGCAAGAAGCTGCACTGCAATCCCGAAGACATGCAGTTCTAGGCCATCAGAGGCTCCACAGAAGATGTGATTATCTGCTCCTGAAAAGCTGCTGGAGGGTCAGCTAACAGTAGGATCCAACCCTACAGTACACACCACCATCAGCAGTTGCTCTAAAGGATGGAGAGCTGGTGACCTAGTGGCAAGAAGTTATGCTGCAATCCTGAAGGCATGAGTGTCAGAATCCACCAGCTGCTCCAGGGAAGAATGGGCAATCAGCTATCAATCGATTCTTACTTCATGGCAAACCACAGCTCAATGAGAAGATCTTTATTTCCTTTCAATATCCATGGGCCCAGCATTTCTTGATTGGTTTTGGTATCAGTACGCCCTTAAGTTTTTAGGCACTCAAATCCAGAGGACAGACTCCACTTCTGGTTCTTCTTTCTTTGTATTTGTGTTAATACCAGTGACTCTCAACTTCTGACTCCTTGTATCTCTTAGAAAATAAAAGGTATGATTCAAGACCCTTGTAACTTAAATAAGGGTGGGGAGTTCAGCAAAAGTATCATTTGCATTATTCCCTCTTCTCAGCATACAACCTGTACTTATCTTGCTTCATTAACATGCACAGTTAGGGTTTTCATCATATCACACAATGTAGAATAATTCTGTATCGTGAACTGGAAGACAACTACTCAATGCAGGAATCAAGTCTTAGCCAAGTGGATACATTATTTTGAGGAGACACAAGTTGATGTATGACAACACCCTACTATTACTAATATCTAAAGACATTTATCTCATAAAGTACATTTTCTAGTTTCTAATAAGTATGTTAGTAATTGTTAGATGAATTGATACAGTGACTGGGGCAATGAGGGTAGGCGTGTCAGAGCCAGTGGGACGGGCTCAGGACAGCGAAGAGTTCAGAGCTGC
>NW_006399782.1:16481321-16518074 GCF_000299155.1 Elephantulus edwardii | reverse complement strand
TGAAAAGCAAAACTCCTTCATTGGTATACAATCCCTCTGCACCCCCCTCACCCCCCATCCCGAGTATACTCCACTCTGTAACCCTCATTCCAAACTCTTAAGATAATCATAATGCCCTAAAATGTATTACTTTTAAACTGTTCTCTCCTTCACTGGCTTCAATGCAGTACATATAATTTATCCAGTTATTCTCAGTCTCACCCCAACCCCAATGTCAGCCTCATTCTACAACAGTGGCACCATACAGTATTTGTCCTTTTGTGACTGAGATATTTCACTCAGCATAATGTCCTCCAGAGTCACCCATTTTGAATAATATTGCATGAGTTCCTTGTTTTTCAATTCAACATAGTATTCCATTGTGTGAATATACCATTCATTTGTTGATGGGCATTTAGGAACAAAGCCGCAATAAATATGGGTGTGGTCTCTTGTGAAACTTTTAGTGGACTCAACCATTTACTTACCTTTGCTTGACAACTCAACTCCTTACAAATAGGTCACCAGAACTCCCTATACACATAACGTTGTTGTTACTGGGTATCATTAAGTCAGAAACAACCTATAGCTGACCCTCCGGAAAATTTTCAAAGGCAATTCATCACAAGGGAGACTGCCCTTTCTTCTGTGTAGCAGCTGGCAGATTTGAACTACACGCCTTTGGGACTGTAGCATAGATTCTTACCACTAGGCCACAATAGCTCCCTACACATATAATGACAAGTACTAAACTATTAATATTATTAAAATTATCATTATGACTAGCTACATAATGAAATACTTGAAGTAATTCCTATTGATTTTCATATGGATGCATGCTTATAATTTAAAAAATACAAAAATGTTTGATGCTTCTTTTGCATAGGCTCTGGTTTGTCTTGCTCTTTGTTAGTGCTCAACCAGTACCTATTATGATTTTAACTCCACTTAATGGTTATCTTTACAGCTTCCCAAACTAATCTTTCAAAGTGTAAAATATTACGAACATATGGAAAACTACATAAAGTGATACAACTGACAGCAGACACCAATGGAGTAGTCAAATTTCACAGATGTTAACATCTTGTTCTACTTATTTCAGATCTTTCTCTCAAAGAATTAACTATTATAGGCAGATCCAGAGCCCAGCCCTAGAGCCCTGTCCTGAAATGATCGGCTCCTCTCTCATGCATGATTTTGCACTTTCTCTACATCTATATTTCTCTAATTATCAAAGTTAATAATTAAATAACGTTATTGAGCAACCTGACCCTATAATTTGGAGTTTAGTGAGTTTCTTTTCACCTGCAAAATCATCTCATTTTATATTTTAACTTGGTTTTAATTCAGCCACGCAGGCATGTTCTATTTTATAACATTACAGTTGTATACTGCAATATTTACAACATTTTATCACAATCTTGCTGTGCTCTCCCTTTACCTTCAACTTACGTGTCAATTTGCTAATATTTGATCCTCTTCCTTTTCCTCTAATCCCTGTGGACTCCTGACAATTGTTTTTGTGCAAAGCTCTCCTTGTTGTTGATTGCTTTCGAGTGGAGCACAACTCATAGTGACCCAATGAACAAAAGGCCTGAAGCCCCTCTGCAACTATCGACATTTCTTAAAGTTCATACAGTTTCCTGATGCATGTTATGTAGGAAGTGGATGCCACTCCTGCTTCCTAACCTGTGCTAGGATGTTATTGTTGTTATGTGCCACTGAGTCACTTGCAATGTATAGCGACTCTATGTACAGCAGCTCTGAATTCATTTTCTTTACTACTTTCCCATATTTGAACACCTACACATTTTCTGTTCCACATTTTTAATTGCAGTACACATTTTTCTTTAACCCAGCCAAGATGATACACATTTGGAGGACACAGCAGCTGATCCACAACAGTACGTAACACCCTTGTTTTTAAAATAAAATACCCACAAATGCAAACACACACATCATCTTTGTTTCAGATATAACTTCAAGTATTGAGCATAGACTATTGTATTAAATTGTAATTTGTGTAATAAAAATATTCACTCATTATTTGTTAGCATTTGATGTCAATTTTGTAACCAAATTTTTATATATTATTTGCTGTGTTTTTGTATAGTATTAATATCCCTTATTAATCTATTTACCTGTGTTTTAGTATAATATATATTGTCCCTTGATACTGTGATTTTAATGAAAGTTTAAAACACACATTTGTTTTCCAGTGAATACTCAGATTGTTTTATGATATTAATTGTAATACTCAAAATGCAACTGTGTAATCTTTCCACTTCCACAGTGATTTTTCATTTTTATTAGTATATCTACCCAACATCACGGAAAAGGAAGACCCCAGGTAAGATGGATTATACAGTCACTGGAGCAATGGAGGTAGATGTGTCAGAGTCAGTAAGATTGGCTCAGGTCAGGGCAGGCTTCAGAGCTGCTTGTACATAGGGTCGCTATGAGTAGTATGCTAGTCGACAGCACGTAACAACCACCACCACTCAACCCTTCCTATCTTCCGGTTTGTATCTCTGGGTAAATGGTGCCTCTTTATACTAGATAGCTTCTCTTTCTAAGAAATGAGGGCATCTCTGGTGCTATTGCTCACCATACAGTCTGTCTAGAGTTAGAGTGAATGCTGAGCCACAAGGATGAGTTTTTTCCCAGATTAAAGGAGTGTTTTAGGGTCATACTCCAACCCTATCTATGTTTATTTGTTTGAATTCGATGGCATGTTTCTCTCTCCCTCTATGCTGAATCTTCACGTGTGGTCCCTTTGACAGTGGTGAGCAGTAGAGGGAGCTGGGCATCATATGATCCACATCTTAATCTTGATTTATCTCTAGCCTGTTGATTTAAATTTAAAGTGATGTTATAATAACAGAGAGTACATTTTCAAGGCTACCAAATAGCTGAGAATAGCATCAGATTCACACATCTTTATAAAAGGAGGGAAAAATAAATGAATACACACTGGGGGAAAATATCTCAGCAGACTATTTCCAACTAAATAATATTAGGGCATTATTCCATTGAGTTCGATATTTGTTACTGAAGAGAAGGCATCTTGCTAGCTGGCAACTCATAAAATTTAATAACTTATTTTAGCTTTATTATTTTCAAATCTTTCCAGAGTATTAAGAAGCAATGATGTCAGTCTAGAGATTAAGGTGCACTTGATGCAGACCATGGTCTTCACAATTACTTGCTATGCATCAGAGAACTGGACAATGACTAAAGATGATGGAAGAATTGGTATCTTTGAGTTGCTAGAGAAGAATCTTGAACATACCCTGGACCACCATGAAAATTAATAGTTCTATCTTAGAGAGGGTGAAACAAAATTTCTCCTTGGAGGCTAGATTTTAAATAAAAGTTTTCTTTTATACTCTTTTACTTACAAAATTTGTATACATTTTTTTCACTCTAGATCATTCAATTTATTTGACCCACCCCTTCCTCCACTCATCAAATTGTGCACCCCTACAATAGGAATTTTGAAGCTCCTCTCACATATTTTGGACATGTGGCCAGGAGGGACTAGTCCTTGGAGAAGGAAATTATGCTTGGAAGAGTGGAGGGTCAGTGCAGAAGAGGAAGATCCCAGACGAGATGGATTGATGTAGAAACTGCGGCAATGGAGGTAGGCATATATGATTCAATGAGACTGGCTCGGGATAGAGCAGGCTTCAGAACTATTTTACATAGGGTCACTATGAGTTGCAGGTGACTTGATGACACATAACAACAATAACAACCACAACAACAATAAAATAACATTAATTTGGCACTAATTAAATTATTATAATATCAGTGCTAGTTGTCCAGTTCAGATTGTGAATTTTACTTCCATAAATTTCACTAATGCTTAATGATCTTCAATGTCTTTTGTAAATTTTCCACTGTCATATCATCTCAATCTATCTTCTGGTTCCTTTTCCACAAAATAAAGTCTTGTCTACCACTGGAAGCAATAAACATTGTTCTAAAATTTATTCTGTTGCACCACTAAGGATTATTAGGGGTCTATTTTAATATCGAATGAATGTTCAATTTCCTGAGTTCAGAATCATTTCCTATCTTGTTTTATTGTCTTTAATCTTTTGCTATTTCTATTGAGTTAACCTTGGATAGAGGGCAAAGTGATGCTGGGTTCATGTTTATTAATAGTGTCTATTTCCTTTGTTCTTACTCTTTCTTCACTTGAGTGCCACTTAAGTATTTTGAGATTCACAGATAGATAATAAGCTAATCTGTACAGCTTCTAGCCTGATTCCTCTTTTAATCTCTTAACATGTAGGAAACTGCTGGCTTGAGACAGCATTGTGTCTAAGTGCCTGATGGTCTAACATAATAGGCAGATGAAGTACACGGCCAATTAGAATCTCCAGTATGTGTGCACAGTGTGTGTATGTGCTGCCCATGTATTACTTTATCCTCTCAACTTGATCTTTTCTTGTAGGAACTAAGTATCCCAGAATACAGTGCATCCAAGTTTATCATTTAGAATATCTCATGTTTCTGGATGATACAGTTTCAAATCAAACACAGAAATGTGGGCACACAGAAAATGGTAGAAAGAAATGAAGACATGTAAGACAAGAAGTCTCCTGATTGCTGTTTACTTACAGAAGCCGTTGAGATATCTACTAGATACAAACTGTTTATTTCTAACCTATGGCACAGAAAATAGTTTGCTTGAATGTTTAGATTTAGATGAGAAGTTGCCTTCTGCTTTTGGTTCATTGACGATGGTATCTTTCCATAAACTTTTATCAGGCTTATACTTTGCAGAAGGGGTTGTGAAGGCAGCATGATGTTGCAGTTAGCATTAGTCTCAGCTGTTTTAGAGCTAGAAGAAGAAAAAAGTTTATTTCCCTGTCATATAAATGTCTGGAGGTATGCTAGGCTGATTGGCAGGGTTCAAAGACAAGTATCTTAACCCAGCTATCTTTTATCTTATTCCCTGGACAAACAGCATGTGTGGCCTTCATTATCAATGTCCTTTCACAATCTAGTATAATGACCACCCGTCCGAGCACTTTTAGTGTGGTCACCAGAAAGCAGGACTGAACTAAGCAGAAAAGACAAAGGAATTGAGCACACTGATTTTTAAGTAAAGTTTCCAGAAACTTTTTGTGATTTTTTTTTTCTGCTTACATTTTTACTACCCAGACCATAATGAGAAACTTGAGGAGAAAGAAGCCCGAGGCAGGAGTGGCTTGTTGTGAACTCCCAAGAACCCACTCAAAAGTGAGAAGGTTCGAATAGTATAAAAAGAAGGGGAATAAAAGCAATGCACAAGAAAAAAAGGAAAGATAAGGAAATATTACCTTTTACAATTATATCTAAAAAGATAAAATGCTCAGGAATGAATTTCCCCAAGAAGGTAAAATATTTGTACAAAGAAATCTGTAAAATACTGACATAATTTAAAAAGTAGCAAAAGAAAGGAAAAAAGTGAAGAGATTTCAGACTGCTAGATGGTCTGGGAAACATCGAAGTTTTCACCTTTCAGAGTACGTTGTACTATTTGAGTGCTAAAATAAAATTGATAAGGTTGAACCAGAGGAGGATAACCCATTTTAAACCAATCTAGAAACACATCATCTTTCACATAATTTCATTGTAGCTTATGTTGGAAGACATTGATATAACTTGCTTGTATATTTTAATTAGGAAAATTTCTAATATCACACCTGTTTTGTGGAACTAAGATGCTATTTTCCCTATGAGAAAAACACTTGTGCACGCTTAAGATAAATAGCTATTTTCTGTGTTTTTGAGAGAGGTTATGTTGTATCTGAGACAATTCTTCAAATCAATAAAATATGCATGTCTCATAATTGTGACATATTCAAGTGGTCCATTTCAGAAACAGCTGTGAGTTTAAGTGGAAGAAGAGATCATAAGTGGAATGTTATTTGTTGGTGTTGGAAACGGTCTTTGTGATTCTACTATTTCCTCATCTCTTCACTTAAAACTCCACATAATAGTACCCTTGCAGTAAAAACATACCCTGCAACTTTGTTTTTCTAGAAAAAGACTTCTTAATTGCTATAAAGGTGTTCTTCATTCATACAGCTATTAAAGTAATCTCTCCTTTATCAATTTTTTAGACAGTCATAACTTAGTCAAACAAAATTCACATTAACAACACCAAACGAATTCCTTTGGCCCAATGGTAAGAAGTTACACTGTCAAACCAAAGGTGGTCCGAATCCACAAGCTCCTTTATGAGAGAAAAAATGGATATGAGATTACACTGGCTCTGAAACCTGCAGAAGGGTCAGCTGTGAGTTGGTTCCGAATTGATTGTACATAATAGCAGCAGCAACACTAGAATATTCAGTACACTGTCTCATCATTATATATGAGATTATTAGATCACTTTTATCCACTCCAAGTCTAAGCCAAAGGCCATCACTGGAAACAAACCATTGTTGTTGTTTGTTGTTGTTTAATGCTGTCGAGTCATAGACGAGTCATAGCGACCCTATGAACGAACAGCCTGAGCACTGTTCGCACATAGAGTTTCCGGAGGCAAGCCATTTTGGAAGTGGATGCCGCTCCTGCTTCCAGGCTTCATTTAGTTGGGAAGCTCCAGCCAACACTGCCCACCATGGGTGCCCATTACCACAATTGGCACATCACTGTCACAGTGTTCAGCATCACAGCAACCACGAGTTACCTCTGTACAGCAACGCACAGACCAGTGCTATACCACCTAGAAGAATGTTTGACAGGAAGACAATTTGAACCTGGCCGAGGGCCACAGATGACAATCACCCACCTTCGGCTTGGTAGCACAGCTTCCTTCCACTAGGCCAATGTAGCTCTCTCTTGGTCACCGTCATTGTTATTGTTGTTTAATGCCGTCAAACCATAGATATGACAAAAAAGATTTACAGTCTTGGAAACCTTACGGGAAATTCTATTATGTTCTTTGTTGTTGGTGTTTACTGTAAAGTTGGAATCAACCCAGGGAGCAGCTGGTGGATTTGAACCATGCGCCTTTGGGATTGCAGGACAGCTTCTTACCACTAGGCTACCAGTTCTCCAGAGTTCTAGTAATTAGACGGAAACCGTTTATGAACCTCTATGTATTCTAACTGAAGTCAAGACAATCCCAGGTGCATGATTCAACAGGATGGGAAGGGATGTGTCCCAGCTTTGTGCCATTTTCATTACAGTATTAGGTTCTATAGTCTTTTAATTATTGAACAAAATTTGGCAGAAGACACGGGTCTTTCTTCCTAACCTATCTTAGCCAGGAAGTAAAAATGAAACCTCTTCATAGTGTATCAGCACTCAAACCCCAACTGAAACAGCTAAAGGCTTAGAGTAAGTTCATTAGCATTAAATTTTAATAAGAAGCTGTGTTGCAATCCCAAAGGCACGCTGTTTGAATCCACCAATTGCTCTGCAGAAGGATGGACAATCTCCTCCCTGGCAATTAACTGCCTCTGAAAACCCACCAACAGGTCAGCTGTGGGCTGGTTCTGACTCAATGGTACAAAACAACTATGACTAATGAAGCAGGATTGTCCCTTAGTGTTTTATACCTAATTCCTTATAATAATGGGAATAATTCTGTATTTGCTCTTTTATTTTCCCTACCTGCTTCTCCAATACACTCACATGATTTTCCCAAGCTTATATTTCTAAAACATAGAAGCAGTTAAGATAGGTCTTCATGGAGCCACTCGGGAAAAAGTCTCCTGAACAAGATTAGATAGCAGAAAAATTGAAATGAAGGTTTGGAGATGTTGGTTTGTCAGGAAATAGTACCGTGTTGTTGTTGTTGTTGTTGTTGTTGTTAAGTGCCACTGAGTCACAGGCGACTCATTGAGACCCTTATGAAGGAGAGTCCTCGATGCTTGGGTGCCCTTCATCCTCTCTCCAGGTATATAGGGTTTCCGGAAGCAAGCTATTATGGAAGTAGGTGCCACTCCTCCTTCCAAAATAGTACCTTAGTGTAAAACCTATTGATACAACCCAGTTGTCCATACTGTCTCTACCCTCATTCAGATATTGGGCAGTAGGTTCCCCATAATCTCTTCTAGTTGGGCTAAAGTGACTATGAACATGAAATTAGGCAGAGCCCTAAAATGACTGTTTCCATTCCCTTGAAAGCATTTTCTTCTTTGCTATCATCCAATGAGCCTTTATACTCATTAATGCCAAAATTTTGACTGAGAGATAGAAGGTATGAATGGAATAAAAAAATGAAGGAAACCATGTATCTGCCTATAGGTAAATACTTAATAATGTTTTGAGAATGAGGGGAGTCATGCCCTTATATGCCATCATTTCATGTATATTAAATTTGTTTCGTGAATTTAAGGACAGAGAAAAAAGGTATGAAGAAACTCTACCAACAAGGAAGTTGAGATGATCTGTGTAAGGGTTGTTTTCCAGCGTTTTTCTTCTAGAGTGTTTGCTTTCTTTGGTGTTTATAAAAGAATGAGAGTAATAAAAAAAATGTCATGTTCCATGTTCCTTAAATGTTAGTATTGTAGATTAATATCCCTAGAGCTAGACTCTTTCTACTACCTGAATTTAACCTTTTGCATGCATCTTTTCAAAAGCTGTGTCATTGTAAAGCTCTTGTGTTACACATAGCATGTGCATCCGTGCAATTATTAGTGAAATAAATGAAGTCTGAATAAACATTTGTATTGTTGTTATGTGCCACCCAATGGACTGTGACTCATAACAACCCCTTACATGGTAGCTCTGAACATTGCCCTATCCTGAGCCAATCTCATTGTCTCTCTCTGACACACCTATCCACATTACCCCAGATACTTTTACATACTTTTATTTAATAATAAACAAGATTTCAGAGAATTTTTCTTGCTACTCCCTCTACATTACTGGAGACAACTGTAAGCATATCAACTCTGTTTTTCTAAGAACACACCCTGTTTCAAGGATGATTTGCATTCTTTACACAGCAGGGGTTTGGGGAATTTCTACACATCAATATCTTGAAAAGATTTCCATCTCCACAGGCAGATACATAATGTTGAATATTTAACATTTGCTATTAGAGAGAGGTTTGCTACTTATGTGTATGATGTGGGTAGCTGACTCCTAGGTGTGTGTATTATAACCCTAAACTGACTTAGTGATGGTTACTGTTAGAGTTGTTTAGCAGGGAAGTTTGTTTTTCTTTTTGCTTTCAGGAAAATATATCCGAGAGAGTATCAGCTTAGCATGTGGTCTTCAAACAGAGCCCAGCAATCCATTCCTGCTCTCACCTCTGCAGTGTGAGCCTCACCCCCCAGTAAGCAGGGGGAAAGAAAAGCAGAGTGAACAATGTAGGGGCAACCTGAGCACTCTACCCTCTCAGAAAACAAAACTGACATCTACAGATAATGTAAGTACAGCTGCACTAAACACGAGAAAGAAAAGAAAACCACAAACAACAGATTGAAGACCAAACTATGCAAAGGCATATCTCAAGAGAGATAATTAAAACACACAGAGACAGGAAAATAGATTTTTTTTCTGTTGTTTTTCAACTCAATTGTCTTATATTTAAAAAATATAATAAGATAGGAGAAGGTGCTTCTCTGCTAGAGTGCCCCTAAAATTGGCAATTATTAAGGAGTCTGTTTTGACTGTCTTAAGATTTCCTTCCTGCTAAATGTTTAAATATATCATTCAATTTGCCTCCTCCCACATTCTGTCTGCTTCGGGAAAGAGTTCTTGGTCTTTCTGACTTTTCTAACTCCAGATATGCACAGGGGACCTTTTCCTAAATGAAAAAGATTTGTCTCTGAGTGCACATGTCATTGTGAGTATAGGAAGCGAGAGCTCTAACTGTGGGAGCCAGTATGATCTTTAGCTGTAGGTTAGAGCCCCTGGGCTTCTGTTGAGTTTCTGAGTCGTTCTTCATTTTTGAGAATGTGTGTGTGTGTGTGTGTGTCTGTGTGTGTGTGTGTGAGAGAGAGAGAGAGAGAGAGAGAGAGAGAAAAGAGAGAGAGAAGAGAGAGAAGTGAACTGAAAAATATCTCCCTTAATGGTTTGCTCTTGCTCTTGCTACAATTTACAGGAACATGCATCTAAATGCACAGTCTGAGTGCAACAATCTCTATAAGGAGGAACTTGTACCTAGATCAGGAAGAATAAAAACTAAAAGTGTTTTGTGTTTTTTTTTCCTTCACCCCTGACCCCCGAGTTATGTTGTATTCAGAGACAGGGGGTCCACTTTTCCTCTCAAAGCTAGCATCAGAAACACTCTTATCCAGAATCTTTCTTCTCTCAGTAACAGCCAAATAGGGATACAAGTGGGATGATAATGGTGTAAGCATGGAAGGATGGATGGGGGCTAGTCTTTCCCATTAGGAGATATGCAACCTTTTTTGAAACTTATGCCATGCAATGCTGTTCATTATCCATGTCATTCAAGAGAAAAGTCTGAAGACAGTAGCAATCCAAATTTAGGCCCTTTTAATAAAAACAGATTTATTCATTCAATAAATATTTATTGGATACTTAAAATGTGTGCAAAGCATTCTAGAGGATAAAACAATGAACAACAAGATCTTTTATTTCAAGTAACTTATGATTGTATAAGAAAGAATAATATGTATATCTGCAAATAACCATATTATTTTATTCAGTTGCAAATGACAGAATCCAAATACAAAGTCACTTAAGCAGAAAAAAAATACTGATTTATTTATGTAACAACTGAAAAATCTTCAAGTAGATCATTAGGATATTAGAATTCTGCAGCTCATAGTTACATGATTTAATTCATCCTCTCCCCTTCCACCCTACTTGTAATTTCTTACACTTAACATCTCTGAGCCATGTACTAGGAACAGAAGACTTGTGCTTGGCCAGTTCTGGTTATATTATGGTAGTAACTAACAAATGTTTCTGAAACATTCCTAATTAAATACAATTAATATATTCCACATCTTGGCTGAGGGGGTCTCTTAGATTGAAAATGAGACTGTGAGGAGGAAAAAAAATGTGCAAGGTATACCGAGATCTCAAAAATTACTTGAGAGTTAAGAAGACTGTAGTTAGGTTCACATAGATTAAGTTTCTGAATAATATTTTCACATAAATAGAAAGTGAAACATGCTTGTGTATTTGAAAGAACAATGAAAATTAACAGAACAGTGTTTCTGAAGAAGTATTGAGGTGTGGTGGGGCAGAGTCGGGGGTAGTTAGATCAAGAGCATAGTTGTATGTTAAGTTTAGAAGTGGAAAGGAGTATCTTTTGTCTTAAAAGAAATAAAACAATAACAAAAAAACCCAAAATCCTCATTGGTGTTGAGGTTTAGGGAAGCTGTAAATAACATTGGAGAAGTTTGGTATAGTGCAACTCATGGGGATTCAGGCCATCAGAACTCCCTAAGAATGAAGAAAAAGAGAAGACCGGTGAAGAGGTAATCACTTTAAAGTGGTGAAGAGGTCAGAGAAATGGTTCAGGCTGCAGTGACTCCTGTATTCTTAGTCAAGTAGAAAAAGGCTGAATTCTGATCTTAGGAGAAGTGGAACATATTGCCACTGCCCCAGCCACTGCAAAAATGAGGCACAAATGGATTACAATGATTTTAAAAGAAACTGAAAAACAAATAAATACTAACCTTACTGCTATTGTATTGCAATTTACAGCAACTCTACGGACAGGTAACATAGATTACCAAGTCTGTAAACCTCTACAGAAGCATCTTTTTTCCCACAGAATGAGTGGTGGGATAAAAAAACTGACTTTTCATTTAGCAGTGGAGTGCTTAATCATTGTATCACTGACATTTTCTGTTAAATTCTTGTTGTTGTTATGTGCCACTGAGTTGCCCACGACTCATAGCGACCTTATATACAACAGCCCTAAATTCTGTTCTATCCCATGCCAATCTTATTGTCTCCTCCACACTTATCCCAATTGCCCTAGTCACTGAATCAGTCCACCTCATTTAGATCTTCGTGGCATGTGCTGTCACTCCACCCACCCAAGCATGATGTCCCTCTCCAAGTACAGATCCTGCCTTACAACATGTCCAAAGGATGTCAGATGAAGCTTCAGAAGCCTTGCCTTCAAGGAGCAGCCTGGCTTCACCCTCTCCAGGACAAACTTGTTTGTTCTCCTAGCAGTCCATGGTATATTCAATACTCTTTTCCAGAACCACAGCTCAAAGGCATCAATTCTCCTTGTATCATCCCTAGTCATTGTCCAGCTCTCTGATGCATGGCAAGTGATTGCAAAGACCATGGCATGTGTCAGGTGCACCTTAGTCTACAGACTGACATCGTTGTTCCTCAGCACTTTAGAGAGTTCTCTGACGGTAGACTTTCCCAATGTGATCCATCTTTTAATTTCCTGGCTGCTGGTACCAAGAGTATTGATTGTAAAGCCAAGAAAACGGAAATTGTCAACAATCTCAATCTCTTCACCATCCATTATGATGTTGCCAATCGACCCATTGGTGAGGATCTTTGTTTTCTTGATATGGAGCTTCAATCCATATTGAAGGCTGCAGTCCTTACCTTCTGCAGCAATCACTTCAAGTTCTCAGCCTCCGCAAGCAGGGTTGTGTCATCTGTATAACACAGATTGTTGATGAACCGTTCTCCAATGCTCATGTCACAATTCTTCTCATAGAGTCCAGAATCCCAGATAATTCGTTCTGCATATAGATTTAACTAATATGGAGATAGAACACACCCTTGGCACACACCATTCCCAATTTTGAACCATGCTGTGTTTCTTTGCTCTGTTCTGACAACTGCCTCCTGGTACAAGTATAGGCTTCAAATAAGAACAATCAAGTGTCCTGGGATTCCCATTCTTCTCAGAGTCAGCCACAGCTTGTTGTGACCTACACAGTCAAATGCCTTTGCATGTTGTTGTTGTTGTTAAGTGCCGTAGAGTCGCAGGTGACTCATAGCGACCCTATGAAGGAGAGTCCTTGACGCTTTGGTGCCTTTCATCCTGTCTCCAGGTTCATAAGGTTTCCGGAGGCAAGCTATTATGGAATTGGATGCCGCTCCTCCTTCCAAGCTTGTTTTAATCGGGGATTTCCACCCCATTCTCTGCATTAGGTAGCCAATCATCAACGCATTTGACACACCAGTGTCACAGTTTTCAGCCTCACAGCAACCAAAAGTGAACATGGTACGGCAACTTGTACACCGGGCTATACGACCTAGAGGAATGTCTGAACAAAAACAATGAAAGACTGGCCCGAGGGCAGAGGATTAAAAGTCACCCACCTTCATAATCGATGAAACAGAATTTAATAAAGTGAATTTTAGTAAGCCAAATGAAATCACAAACAAGCAAAAAATAAATCTCTTATACCACTTTACAGTCCTAGATTAGAACAGACAAGGACAAAGAATATGGTCCTATTAGGAGAAAAATTACAAAACAAGAAATGCAAACACTTGCAGAACTGGTAAAACTATATGTATGGTATTATGTTTAGTAGAGAGACAAATGAAGACAGAAACACATGCAAGTGTGCAAACTGTGAGAATGGGGAAACGGTCAACAGATTAGAGAATATAGGGGAAATCAGAACACATAAAGTAAGAGAAAGTCAAGTCAAAGGGACTGAGTCCTAAGAGGGGAATAAGCCTGGTCATTAAGAGTTACTGTGTTGCCAGGAGACCAAAGTGGAGAAGAGAAGAAGGTCACTGGTACTGAGGATGCTGATGCGTTATGAGGGCAAGGTGTTTGATGAGCCTTGAACTTACAAAGTCTTAGAGACATGGTACTTGAGTGATAATAGGTTGAGGAAGTTGGAGGGAGATACGGAATTCAAAGCAACCCTTAAAAGGGGATAAAAAACAACCAACCAAACAAAAACCCAGCAAAACCATGGAAACAACCCTCATTGTTCTGGAGTTATAACTGACACTGCAATAGTAGATATTTCAGAGACTGAAAATTGCACAGAAGATTATATCTCTTTTTCACTCAAACTACTGGTGGATTTGAATTGCATGTCTGCCTTTGGACTGTAGCACAGCTATCTACGTAGACCCCAGAGCTCCACTAGAGCAACCCCAAGGGTGAAAGATTTCTGGAATTACATTCTTTGCTTAGAATCTCTGATAATGCGATGAATAACCGCATGGCTGCTATATTTCAGTTAGAAGTCTGACTGTTCAAACCCTCCAGCTGTTGCACCAGAGGAAAATGCTACTTTCTCAAAGAGCACAGCCTTGAGAGCCCTATGCAGCAGATCTACTCTGCTCTGTGAGGCAGCCAGGAGTTGGAATTGACATGATAGCAGCAAGATGCTTCCTTCTCCGACACATGCAAATACTGTTTACAGTACCATCTGTGCCAGCTTCAGCCAGAAACACATCATTTGACTTAGCCAGAGAAGTTGTGAAGAAGCTTCAAATCTTGGATTTTGGACTGGGAAACCAGAAGATTTATAGGTATGTTTGACTTTTGAGGTTTTTTAGAGATAATCCCAGAGGTAGGCTCATCAAGTGCCCCCAATCTCAAGGCAATTTCTTCAATATTTTGTCTCCAGAAGGGTGTGTCCATGATTTAAACACATGACTCACCTGATAGCATTAAATTCCGTTCTACTACTCTATTTTATATACTTTGGGTATGTTGTTAGGAAGGACCAGTCCTTAGAGAGAGTCAGTGAAAGAGAGGAAGACCCTCAATGAGATAGATTAGCATAGCTGTAACAATGGGTTCAACTGTGACAGAGATGGTGATGTTGGCATAGTATAAAGCAGGGTTCAGAGGCGTTGTTCAAAGGTCATTATGAATTTGTAGCTGACACAATGGCACATAACAACAACAATTTTCTAAAGATTCACAATTTTAAATTTATAATGTATGACTGATTAGTTTTTAAGTATTAAACATTATTTATTAATTCACTCATTCTTTTACTTATTTTATGTCTACCTCCTATCATTAGATTACAGGTTTCACTAAAGCAGATGCATTACAATCTTAATTTCATATTCTTAGTGTCTCTGCTTTTCAGAATATAATTATCTCTATGCTTCTATCTCTATTTCTGGCTTACCAACTAATCAATCTTCCTCTCTCCAAAGATATTAAATTATTTGTTCAAAGTCTTGCTATCATTTTAGTACAAAGGATGGCAAATAAATATGGTACAATGCTTAACAAATAAAGCATGCTTTCTTTCTTTGCTCAAGTTCTCTAAATACTTGATTTAAAAAAATAAAATTATAGAATGGTAAGGTCCAGTTAATCTTATTTTATTATCATGCATGTAGTTACTTATGTTTTGTTATATACAACCTTTCTTCTCTTCCCTCCCCCCTCCCCCCTTATCTCTTTTTCCTCCCTCTCACCATTTCTTACTCTCACACACACTGATCCCTCAATTTTTTTGGCTGGATCTATGCTTTTCATGTGATTACTCTAACTGATCCACTTTTATACTTGTTTCATTTATTTGAAACACTACTGGGGATAACAAAATTTCTAGATTTTTTGCTGCTCTTTCTGTGTCTTTATAATCATCACTGATTAATAAAATAATGGAAGTGAAAGGCTTATCTGCTTTAACACTTAAATGCTTAACACTGGAGTACAGTGTTAATGAGCTCAAGGTAGTGAGTTCAATATCTGGGCATGATAGTATTCCAAAAAAGGAAAAAATAGATTTCATGGCTATGGATTGAAATATTTAATCTCAAAGAACCATAATCCAGAGTTAAATTATTGGTTTTAACAGGACCAGAGTTTGAAAGAGAATGGATTTAGACAAATCCAAAATTTGATTAGGGCTACTTTCATAGCTAATTCAGGTACTATATCTTAGACCAGTTTAAAAAAACCCCACAAACCCAATAT
This sequence comes from Elephantulus edwardii, assembly GCF_000299155.1. Lineage (NCBI taxonomy): Eukaryota > Metazoa > Chordata > Mammalia > Macroscelidea > Macroscelididae > Elephantulus > Elephantulus edwardii. The sequence goes on along the minus strand of NW_006399782.1, from coordinate 16,502,260 downwards.
AAATACCAGCCCAAAACATATTATAACCTGTTAGTGAGTATATTTTAAGAATATTAAGTTAAAACATGTTGTTGTTGTTATGTGCCGTCAAGTCGCTTGCGACTCATAGCGACCCTATGTACAACAGCCCTAAACTCTGCTCTGTCCTGTGCCAATTTGCACTGTCTCTGACACTCCCATCCCAATTACCCCAGTCACTGAATCAATCCACCTCATACAGGGCCTTCCCCTCCTGCACTGTCCCTCCACCCTCTCAAGCATGATGTCCTTCTCCAAGGATCGGTCTCTCCTCACAACATGTCCAAAATATGTTAGACGGAGCCTCAGAATCCTTGCCTCCAAAAAGTTAAAACATATAATCAAATAATATAAAACAAATAATCAAATATTAGAATATTAGATATAGAAATCATTTTTATAGATAACAGAGTGATAGAAACAATTTTAAAATATTCATTCATTTTAGGGCTATCTAATATAGCTGTACAGGTTACACACTGAACATATATTGAGTTTACCTTTCATATGGACTGTAATGTGAATAGTGATCCCTAGAGTCAAATCAGGTGGCATTGTCTCTTTTATATTTACACTGTTATTATCATTATATGTCCTTGAGTCAGAAGTCACACTTAGTGGACCCTACAGTAGTTTTCAGAGACAGTTAATTACATGGGGGAAGATTTCTCACTCTTCAACCCTGGAGCAGTTGGTGGATTTGAACTGAGTGCTTTTGCATTGAAGCGCAGCTTCTTACCATTAGGTCACCAGGGACTAGCTTATTTGCTTGCTATGTATCTGAGTGCTGTATCTGAGTAAGGATGATAGAAGAAAAAGTGATGTATTTGAGTTGGGGTTCTGGAGAAGAATACTGAGCATACCATGGACTGCCAAGAGAACAAAAAGTTCTTTCCTGGAGCAAGTGAAACCAGGATGCACCTTGGAGGCAAACTGTCAGGAAGCATATTGGACATATTGTCAGGAACGATCAGTCCTTCGAGACAGACATAATACCCTTAGAGAAGGGTAGAAGGTCAGTGCAAGAGAGGAAAATCCTTAACTTGCTGGAACAATAGTGACTGTGGCAATGGGGTCAGGTGTGTAAGAGCTGGTGAGATTAACACAGGATATAGTAAGGTTCATAGGGTCGCTATGAGTTGTATTCAACTTGATGGCATCTAACAAGATTGACCTCTCCCACTTCACAGACAGGAAAAAACATTGACTAATTTTGAGTACTCCTGGCACAGTGTTCTTTGTGTTGAATTGTTAGTGGAAAGATCAGTGATTCAAATCCACCAGCTGCCCAATGGGAGAAAGATGGGCAGTTGTCTTCCATGGAGATTTATAACCTCAAAAATAAAATAAAAATTGCTAAGAATTATAATTTTAATCTGCAGCCCTCAGGCCTAGTTTTAATTGTGTTTGGTCAAACATTCTTCTAAATGGTATAGCACAGGTCTGCTCATTTGCTCTGCAGAGGTAACTCGTGGGTTTTGTGATGCTAAACACCGTGACACTGATGTGTCAAATGTGATTACGGTTACCCATGGTGGTCAATGTTTGGTGGAGCTCCTCAATTAAAACAAGCTTGGAAGCAGGAGTAGCATCCACTTCCAAAATGGCTTGCCTCTGGGAACTCTATGAACTTCGTGAAATGATAAAAGTTATACAAGTGTTCAGGTCTTTCATTCATAGTGTCGTTATGAATTGTCTTTGACTCAACGGCATTAAACAACAACAACAAAAATAAGAGTCTGAATCAACTCAACAACAATGGGTGCAAACTATAAAAAGATAAAGGAAACTCTCACAATCACAGGTTTAACATATGGTTGTGACTAGATTCAAAGATAGTCTTCTTATATCAAAGAAAGTTTCAGAATAGGAAAATTATATATCTCCAAATTAGAGTGGGATAATATACTGAAACTTAGAGGAAATCCAGTAAGTTTAATAAGCAAAGTCTTTTAATGACCTTCAGGAAAACTGGCAAGGAAAATAAAGATGAGACAAAGGTTATGGAATGAAAAAGCTATGATACAAATTCATACCTATTTTATAGTTTGTACTTTAGAGAATAAAAATATAGTTATTCTTCTGTAGTTTTTCTCCCAACCTTTATTCTTCTGTAGTTTTTCTCCCAACCTGGGATTTGTGCATTATTTATATACTGGCTGCACTGTAATCCTGAAGGCATGTAGTTTGAATCCACTGGAGGAGGATGTAAAATCTCCTCCTGTGTGATTTACTGCCTCTTAAAACCTGCTGGAGGATCAGCTAAGAGTGGTCTCCAACTAGAAGTTACACAACAACAACACAGAGATGCTCAGCAATATTTCTTATGTTTTTAGACTGATTCTTCATAGTGATAATTTGCCATTGACTCTACAGCACACAACAACAACAGATCTCAGTTACTGTTGGCTATCATAAAGTTATAAAGTTAGCCTTTGATTTATGGTGACATCATATATAACATGTAAGTGAACCACTGTGATCTCTAAGAATTTCATTTCTCGATTTTGAGAAATAGACTGTTAAACATTTCATCTTAGCCAGTCTTAGGGAATTACCTGAAATCTGTTCAGCAACACTTTAAGTTCCACTTACAGGCAAGTGGTGACCACGTTTGAGAAGTATTGGTGGGCAGAAAACTGGGGTCTCTATCTAAAGACAAGAGTTACACTATTGAACTGTGATTTCCTTCATTGTAGCATAATAATGTTGGTTGGTTGTTTAGTTTAGTTTTTTTAAACCTACCTCCCTGCCTTCCAGTCCATTCAGACTCATGGTAACTCTTTATCATATTTCTGAGACAGTACATTTTAATTGAAGGGTATTGTACATATTTTTCCCATGGTGCTGCTGTCAGACCAGTGACTAGAGGTCACCAGAGCTCCCTTTTACTTGAAGTATGATGAATGACAAAAAAGAAGTACTTAAAAAAATTCAACAACTGAGAATATGTCTACATTTCCTCATTCTTATCTAATAGAAATAACCCAAGTGAGTGCTTTTAAAGAAAATAATTGTAATTTTTCATAGATCTATTTTTTTCACTGCTCTGGTGCCTCAACTCAAACTCATTGCTGTCAAGTTCGAAGTGACTGATAGCTGACCTTTTGCTGGTTTTCTGAGACTCTAGTTCACACTAGAGGAAATAGCTCATCTTTCTCCCTCTGATCTGCTTTCAAAATGCTAGAGGTGTGTGACCTTTGTTTAGTACTGCAACTCCCCATGGTTTATAACATCACCTCTAAGTTAGAAAGATGGGCAATCTCCTCCTGTGCAATTTATAGTCTCAAAAATTCCCTGAAGGGTCAGCTGTGGGTAGATTCTAACTCTACAACAATAAGTTGAGAGCGTCAAAGTCCAAATCAGAGTAACATGAATTCTTTCCTCATTTACAGCTCTCACCAGTTTTTAGTTCCTTGACTTCATCGAGGAACCTCACATGGTCTGAGAGCTTGAGTCTAATCTGCTCTGTTTAAACTTCAAAAGTGATTAGGTTTAGGATGCATTCTACAGTGATCAGATCTGATTAATATGACAAAGGCAGCTCAATTTTAATAAAGATTGTCATGAAAAAGAGCTCATATATCCTAGTTCTGTGCAATGACCAGTCATTTCTATGTGTGTATTGTTGCATTAAACCACTTTAATGAAGGACCTCTTTTTCAATGACCTACTTCACCAAGCATGACATTCCCAAAGAGTGCAAGATGAAAGTCTCTTTCTTTTATTTTTATCCTGATCTAACACTCCGTAGATACATACTAAATAACATCTGAATAAATGAATGAAAAAGTAATACTATAACACCTGGATATAGGTGAAAGGGTGAGAAATTGGCCCAGAGCAAAAATAAAATGTTAAATGGTATCATCAACTTAGGTTAAGCCAGCAAGATGATATTTTGATAAAGGAGGTTCTCAAGATCGTGAGGCATCTACATTGCACAATGGGGGAGGGGGACAGCAAAAACCGAATCTGAAGAAATGAGGATGTTCCTTAAGCACAGCGAAGAAGGGCACCGAAAATAAAGCATGCCTTCCCAGTTGTGAGTTTCCAGGAGCCTATTTATTTTTCCACTTCTTACTGTAACTTCAGTAAAAGTTTACAGAGCCTATCGGTTTTCCATTCCATACGAATTACATTTTCTGACTTTGATTATGATCCCTGCGCGCTGTAAAGAGAACTCATCCCACTTCTTTCCGTTTTTACAGCCCTTCTTTCTTGTTCCTTCCTGCCTTCAGAGCTTCAAAGGCAATGTGGCCTTTTTGATCTCATCCAGTTGATCTAATGAATGTGCTCCTCTTTGGTGTTATTGATCACCTTATAAGCTTGTCTATTGTTTATGACTGGAAGTTAAGTCTCAGGGGTGATGTCGGGACCAGGCTTACAGAGTAACTGAGGGTCACAATTTTGGGGTTCACTACTCTTTCTCAGATGAGGAAGCCTGGCCTATTTTATAATTGTGAATTTTGTTCCACACATTTATTGCTCTGTGTCATAGATCTTCTAGTATTATCTCTCCTGAGTCTATTTAAACAAAAATACACGAGACAGACATAAAATCTCCTGTAGCAATAGAGAGAAGGTAGAGAAGAGCAGAAAATGAAATAAAATATGTTCTCTAAATTGGTGCTGAAACAAAAGATGATGATGTGGGGAAGCCTGAGATCATTGATACTGTGGATTTAGGAGACATTAAAAGGCTTAAGTGCTTTCAGACTTGAGAACAGGATTGCAATAGTTTACAGAACAAAAATAACATCTTGTGGGCCTCATGTGACAATTAAGGGCATATTTGCTGAAATATTCCATGTGCAGAAATGAATAGACAGGAAGAGCAGGAGCAGCAGTTGGAAGGGTTCTTAAAATAAAACTTGCCTTGGGCTCGGCACATGCAGGATGATCCTTCATGTGTATCCACAAGTCCGAGGACTGCTGACTGGTTTAAGATTGTGACACTTCTGACACTTCGGTTGGATTTCACTCCTTAGGATATTCCCTAAGTCAGAGCTTTTCAGAAGGTTTTTACTTTTTATTTTTCTTTTCTTTCTTTTTTTTTTTTTTAAGCAAAGGCTTTTTGTCAAATAAAATGGTGTCATTTGGGATAGGAAAGGATACTCTTGTTTCAAAGAAATGTGTGGAGAAGAGCACTAATCCAGTCTCCTATACCCCAACTCATAACATTGCATAAGCAACTGTTTCCTTTTTAGGCAGGACTGAAGGGCTGTATTGCACACTGTCCTAAAGCAATTTTGTTTAACCACCAAGCCAGTTATTATCGCCTTCTACCAGAATTCAAAGCTACTGTGCATAGGGTCACTATGATTCACAGGCAACTTCAGGGCACACACAACAAGTGTTGGTAAAATACATTTACATAAACCCCATGGGATTCTTAGTAACTTATTAAACCAATAAATTCTGTTTTAACACTACCTGTGATACCTCCACCCCAAAAAGATAATAAGTATGTTTGTGTATATGTGTGTACACTACTCAGAACAAAAGGACATAATCTGCCAAAGTGATAAGGGGGACCATGAATGAATGAATAAAATACATAAAAATATGAAAATACAAGGCTGTAAGGAAACTGAAGTCAACATAATACATTTTTTCCATTTCAATTTTGCTTGTTATCAATCACTTTTTAGCAGAATTTTCTGCTTCTCATTTACTCTGGATCTTTTGTAGAGTCAATGACTTTGCTAGTGAATGATCAATTTGATCAATAAGGCATCTGGCCTTCCTAAAGAGATCCACTAGAAGACATTTCAAATAAGCTGTTCCACCTTACCATAGTATATAACAAGCACTTCTTCAATATTTGCTGAAAGGCCAACTGAGTGGATGAAAGTCAGCTTTGCTTTTCAATTTTTTTTTTTATTTCATTAAACAAATCATTACAAGGTTTCTGGAATATAGGGAAAAAACCTGGACTGTGACTCAGATGATTTATGTTAAGCATAAACTTTGTATAATTTCTTCTTTTTACATTATTCATTTTTAATTTTTTTGTAAATATAGTGCTGTACAGGGAATCATAAAAAGAAAATTCAAACTATGAACTCTTTAAAGTATGTAAATTACTATCTTTGGTAATATGTTTCTCCTTTTGAGATATAAATTATATTTTGCCCAGGAGTCCCAATCAGGCTCTGTCTGGACAATTTTTTATTCTAGGTGCTATTATCCTTATTCAAAATGTTTCTGTCCAAAGATAATAAGCTTGGTTTCATCTTGTGAGATTCCGCCCGGTCAGATGTCTGTCTATCTTAGTTACAAGGCAGCTCTCCATCTTTTACTTTAAATGAATATGCTATTTACATAGAAAATATTTATTTAAGTATCTCTGCTTTTACAAGTTACCTTTTTATGAAAAAAAAAATTACACATGCCCTAAGCTCTGTGAACAAAGAAAGACTTGCTTTCTTTCTTTATTTTCCCTGAAAGAAAAACAACTTTTGAAAGGCCTGTGTCTGTCATTGACTGACTTGAAAATATCAGTTGACCTCACTTACTTATCCACTACTTAGACGTAATTTCAACTCAAATTATTGCCACCAAGTTGATGCCAACTCATCGATGACTCTCCACTTGTTTTCCAAGTCTGTAAATTGCACAAGAGATTGCTCATCTTTCTTTTATGGAGCCACAGTGTTTTCAAGCCTCCAGTAAAGCATGACCTTTGGGCAGGCAGCACGGCTCCACAGTAAGCTATAGGGCTGCTCTAATGCACTGAGAACAAAACAAAGTACTCTGTTTCAAGGAGCTACAGTGGTTAGTGGCATGGTATAGCTTGTATAACACACTGCTAAGATGTATTCATAAGGTGTAATAGCAACTCAGGTTTTGGAAACTAACTGCAGAATAGAATCAAAAAAAGGAAAAACCAAATTCACTACCATCAAGCCAATTCTTGCTCAGAGTTAACATATGGGGCAAAGGAGAACTTCACACAGAGTTTCCAAGATTGTCAATCTTTGAGGAAGCCAACTGCTAGTTTTCTTCTCCTGAGCAGTTGGTTATTTCTCTGTTAGCAGCTGAGATTATTAACTATTATGGCACCAAGGTAAATAGAATGTAATCTACTGCAGTTCCCAAAAAGCTTGTAATTTGGGAAGCGTATAGAACTTATGCTCTTCTAGGGAAGTCTAGTGGCATAGTCCATAGGAAGTTGCGCTGCTCATTGAAAAGGCCACATCTCTGACAGTTTGAATCCACCGGTAGCTCTGCAGCTGTCTGGCAATTGCCCTTGTGATTTATAGTCTCAGAAATGGAAGTCCATCTGTGCGTCAGTTCTGACTCCATGACAATGAGAGATCAACATTTAAAAGTCTTAATGTGAAGTAAAACAATACACCCAATGTAGATTTACAGATTTAAAACCAATTCTACATGTAGTAGAATATAATAGCAAATCCAAACCAGAAGCCCATTTATTTATTATGTATTTTTTAATTACCTATTTCATAGCAGACAAAGTGCTAATAACAGCTATGGCCAGGATAGAATCTTTAAATATTCCTGGCAGTAATCATCCATTCTTAATGTTCCAGTACCCAAATCTAAGCATCTGCCCTGGAAATAAATGATTAGTTGAAATCTGGACAGCACAACACAACATTATGTTTAACGTTACAGATCAATGAAAATAAAATGAAAGAAAGCAAACACCACTATTTTGTTCTAGTTCAAATTCTTAAAAAGTGAATTATATGCCTTCAATACATTATAATTTCTAAATGAGATGATCCTATTTTGTGTAGAAAGTAAATTTTACTGGTCAATGACTCAGTTCCACTTCACACCTTGCCTTTCATTTCAACTTTGAAAATTGGAGCTAAAATTTGAATTGTTGTTAAGTGTCATCAAGATGAATAGTACTCAAACCAATTCTATGAACAACAGATCTGAACCCTCTTCTATCTTGTGCTATCCTCGTCTTTCTGACAAATACGAGCTCAATGCTGTAGTCCCGGTGTCCATGCTTCTAATTGAGGGTCCCCCTCTCTTTTGCCGATGCTCTTTTCCATGCATGAAGTACCTCAACAAAGAATAGCCTCTCCTAACACCGTACCCAAAGTATGGGAAATGATGTTTTGTCCTCTTTGCCTCCAAAGATCACCCTTGGCTGCAATTTCTTCGAAAATTTAAATTATAACTCAGAAAAATGCCTAGTCATGAGACATTGGCTAATTTAAGCTCTTATTTCTCAAGCAAAAAAAATTGTATTTCTCATGAAAATACTAATTCATGGAAATCCAAAATATCTGTAAATGTTCATCAAAATTAATTAAAAATATGCACTATTATAAAGCACAATTTTAAAAAAGTAAAAAAAAAACAAAACAAAAAAACCCCCCAAAATAAAAAAAAGAAAAAAAAAAAAAGAAACACCAACCAAGAAACAAATGGGTTGACTTAAAGCAGCACACTGCGTGGAAATCTGAAGAGAACCAGGATGGACTTGGTGTACAAATCAGGACGAAAACCTCGTGGAAGAGCTTGGCTAGCAGAATCCCGGGCTCAGGAAGCCATCTGAGAGCCAGCATCACTGACATAGTTTTACATTCTTTGAAGGTGCAAGCATGAATGGTTGTTTTACTTTGGAAAAAGACAAAATAAAACCAAACCAACAATTTTAAAAAAATTACTAATTCATCTTTGGTGCTAGAAAGATACTTGTATTCCACAGCCTCCTCCTCTACAGCAGTGATGGATGTATGTTAGTGCACACATATTTGAACCCAGGTTCAAAGTGGACAGATTCTAAGACTAGGTAAATGCCATAACTTTAGAAAAAGATGATTGTTACTATATCTACCTTGAGACTGAGGGGGAAAAAAATCATACTATTAATAATTTATTGTCTAGACAAACTCTTTGACACCAAGTCAGAACAGACTCATATCTGACCCTTCACTGTGTTTTTGGAAACTGGAAATTTCATGGGGGGAGATTGCCTATTCCTTCCCCATGGATCTGTTGATGTATCTGAAACTTCAGGAAGTGTTCTCTTTGGTTTAGCAGCACAAATCCCTAAGGACTATGCCCCAGAGCTCTCTTAACTAGATAGGTAGCTGGAACAGTGATCTCTGAGTAATATGAAAACTCTAGTAAAGTATATAATTATTACAAGAAATTTCATAAACTTTGATCCATCTAATGAATATTGATTATAGTAAAATCCTCAAAAAAGGAGCTAATATGTTCTCATGGAGAGATCTTTTTTGCTTACGGAAATGGTTTGCAATATGGCATATGGCTAACGCTAAGGGAATTCTCTGCAACAGTGTAATGAGACATCAGGTACCACTCAATAGTAAAACTATAACAAAACACAAGGTGCACAAAGGGATCCTTCTGATTCAGTCCCATTTTCCAAAGGATAATAGTCACCATATAGTCACCATATTTTTCTAAGTGTTTATAATGCACCACGAGATTTGCTTACCTCACTTAGCTCTTAGAAAAGTTTTCATCATTGACTCACTTTCCTGTTTCACAGATTAAGAAATAGAAGTTGCTAGAATTTAGAAGTGAGAAGTTCTGGTGGCCTAGTGGTTAAAAAAAAAAAAAAAAAAGAAGTTATGCTGCAATCCCAAGGGCATGTGGCTTGAATCCACCAGCTACTCTGCAGGAGAAGGATGGGTAATCTCTTCTCTTGAGATTTACTATCTCTGAAAACCTGCCAGACGGTCAGCTCTGGGTCAGTTTTCACTTGTTGGATCACAACCACCACCACCAGAGGTTAGAGAACATGTGACTGTGAATAAATTACAGGTTCATATATGTCAGTTTTGGGGGATAGACTTTTGTGGTGCTTGTGTGTATAATAGGTATATTATTACTGATGTCAGATGACTTAACTGAAAACAGAGAATACAGTTGTTCTTTCAAGATGACTTTAATTAGAGTCTTATCGGATACATGTATAGATAATCAAGATGGCCAGGATTACGCATGATTCAGCAACATACAGGTGTGACTTTAACAAAGTCGGTCTCTAAGTAAAGCAGAAAGTTTCTACTTTCTACTTTCAGGTTCTTGGCATTTTAATGACTATGTAAAGGCGCTTGACTGTGTGGATTATAATAAAACATATGTAATATTGAGAATGACTCTTGCATTACAGTTGTGAACTACAATCTCTGCCACACTCAAGTCCATTGCTACAATCAATGTTAATAAAGTAGCTGTGTGTTGTACTTCACTTGATGGTACCTAACAATCACAACATAAACCTTATCACACATTTTCTGAAAGTTGCCATGTGGTTTTCTTGTCTCATATTCTATTAGAAACAAGAATACATATTTAATGTTAATTTTTAATAATTAGGGATAGACATTTAATACACCTGCCATGATGTAAATACACAGAATGTATACTTTTTTTATTGGTTTCCTTTCATATACATTGTATTTTACACTATTCTTCATTCACAGTGTTTCATATAATCATTCTCATGCATTATATTTTATAAAACCAATCACCATTGAACCTTGTCCATCATTACATTCCCCCCATTTTATGCCATTTCCCCCCTTCCCCTCTGCCACTAGTTTCTTTACAAAACTTGAATACAAAAATTGAACAAATTATCTCAATTTCCTCAACTCCACCTACCCATCAAATTGTGCAACCCAATGATTAATCCCTTCTTCCCCCTGCATATCCACATCCTTCTGCTTCCAGCCTCTCCCACCCCTCCTGGATCCTTATACTCATTCTACAAAAATGGTTTTATACAATATTTATATTTGTGGGACTGAGTTAGTTCACTCAGCATAATGCTCCTCCACTTCCTAACTTAGGTAATAATTTACAAAGTTATTGCTCCTGCATGCTGCATAGTATTCCATTGTGTGAATGTACCATAATTTCTCAATCCATTCATTTGTGGTTGGACATTTGGTCTGTTTTCCTGTTCTTACGATGGTGAATAATGCTGCTATAAACATTGGTGTACAAATCTCAGTTTGTGCCTCAGTACTCATATTCTCAGGGTATATCCAAGTAGTGAAATAGATGGGTCATATGGAATTTCTTTGTTCAGCTTTTTTAGAAAGCACCAGACTGCCTTCCAGAATGGTTGCACCATTTTACAATCCAACCAACAAAATATAAGAGCTCCTTTCTCGCCACATCCTCTCCAACATCTCTTACTTGCTGCCCTGTTAAACTATGCCACTGTTACTGGAGTGAGATGGTACCTCATTTTGGGGTGTGGTTTTTTTGTTGTTGTTGTTTGTTTTTTTCTCTCTCAACGTATTCTTTTATTACTCTTAAATATATTCTTTTTTTAAAAATTTCCATTCATTCATTGTTGTACTTTTCTCCCTTTCCCTTCTACCCCCAGTACATTCTTCTCTTTAAAAACTAAAATTCTTTCATTGTTTTACAATCCCTCCCCCTAGGTCCATTCCACTTCATCCTGGTCTTCTTTCATGACAAAAATAGCTAATCACATATCCCTTTTAAAAAGTTTTCTCCCTCATGTGTTTTCAAATGTAGTATACATTATTTATCCCATCTTTCTCAGTCTCCTCCCAATCCCTATGTCAGTCCTGTTTTACAACAGTGGCACCATGCAGTGTTTGTCCTTTTGTGACTGAGATGTTTAAGTCTGTATAATGTTCTCCAGGGTTACCCATTTTAAATAGTATTGCATGAGTTTCTTGTTTTTCAATGCAGAGTAGTATTCCATTGTGTGAATATACCACAGCTTCTCTATCCATTTGTTTGTTAATGGGCACTTAGGTTGTTTCCAACTCCTATTGTGAACAAAGCCATGATAAACATGGATGTGCATATATCTGCTTGGGTGGCAGTTATGGTTTCTTTGGGGTTTATTCCCAGTAGTGGAATTGCTGGGTCAAATGGTATCTCTATTTGCAACTATTTTAGAAAGCGCCATACCACCTACCACAGTGGTTGCAGCATTTTACACTTCTACCAAAAGTGAATACGGGTTCCAGTTTCTCCACAGCCTCGCCAGCATTTCTTGCTTTCTGTTCTGTTAAATTTTGATTTGCATCTCTGGATCCTTTATATTTCCTCTCCTCCCACCCCCACCCCCTGCCCACCAAAGTGTGCAACCAGGTGGTTTCACCCCTACATATCCTCACACCTCTCTTCCTACTCCTTCCACCCTTGGATTCCCATACATGTTCTACTAGCTATCCTTCTATTTTTACCAAAATGACCTTATGCTGTACTTATCCTAAGGAGTTAGCTCACTCAGCAAAATGCTTTCCAGTTATGTTGTTGTTATTATGTGCCACTGGGTCACTTGTGACTCATAGCGACCCTATGTACAACATCCCTGAACTCTGCTCTGTCCTGTGCCAATCACACTGTCTCTGACCCACTCATCCCGATTACCCCAGTCACTGACTCAATCCACCTCATAGAGGGACTTCCTCTTCTGTGCTGTTCCTGCACCATCAAAGTATGTCAGATGAAGCCTCAGAATCCTTGCCTCCAAGGAGCAGTCTGGTTTAGTCCTCTCCAGGATGAATGTTTGTTTTCCTAGCAGTCCATGGTACCCTCAATACGCCTCTCCAGCACCACAGCTCAAAGTCATCAATTCTCCTTCTATCTTCCCTAGTCATTGACCAACTCTCTGATGCATAACAAAAACCCTTCCAGTTATGTAGTACTTTGTTTAAAAAAATCATTACTCCTGAGTGCTGCATTGTATTCCATTGTATGAATTTACCACAATTTCTCAATTCATTCAGTTGTGGTTGGACATTTGAGCTGTTTCTATGTTTTTGTGATGGTGGATAATGCAGCTATAAATACTGAGGTAAAGATTTCTAATTGTGTTTCAATTCTAATTTCCTTGGGGTACATTCCTAGTAGTGGAATAGCTGGGTTATATGGAGTTTCTATGTTCAACTTTTTTTAGGAAATACCAAACTATCTCTTTCAGAGTGGTTGTACCATTTTGTAATCCCACAAAGAGTGTATGAGAGTCCCCTCCTCTTCATATCCTCTCCAACATTTATTGCTTGCTGCATTACTGAACTTTGTCACTGCTACTGGGGTGATTTTGATTTGCAACTCTCTCATTTCCAGTGATTTTGAGCACTATTATATGTCTGATTGTCATCTGAATGTCTTCCTCTGTGAAAAAGGATACATGTTTATTCCAGAAAAAGTTCACCAATTACATAGCAACTTGTACACTTCTGGTTTTTTGTTGGTTTTTTTTGTTTGTTTGTTTTTGGATTTTTTAAAATAAAATTTTCTTTTAACTGTGATTTTAATAATCATTTAACAGGGAAGTTAGATTTTTCATGCATTCACTATTGTACATTTTACCCCCTCACATTTATCTCTTCGTCTGGGCTGTTGTATGTATATTGCCTAAACATATATTTGTTTTAGACAGTTCTTTCTTTCATGTGTTCCAATGAAAGGGTTACTATCTATCCACTCTTATCCTATTCTCCTCTCAAACCCCCATGTCAGACCTGTTTCTAACAGTGGTGCTATGAAGTATTTGTTCTTTGTGACTGAGCTATTTTACTCAGCATAATGTATATTCATAAAATGGAACAATACACAGCACTGAAAAACATTTGCATTTTTAAATAAGATCAGAGCTAAGATCTAATCAGAGCGTACTTGACTCCAATTTTTAAACTTTATGAAACACTGACCCCTCCTATTCGCATCTCAAGCTCTGGTGACTTAATCTATAGGGATCTGTACTCTTAAAGTTGATGCCCCTCAATTCAAATCCTCAACCAGATCCATAGAAGAAAAATGGAAAACTTCTTCCCTTGAAATCTGTTGCCTCTAAAAAGCCACCAGTGGTCCAGCTCTGAGTTAGTTTACAGCAATGACTTTCGTTGACTTCTGTACTTCTCTGCTGTTTAGATGTTCTAGGCTGAACATTGTTATTACTAACTTTGCTTTCTGATTTTCTTAATGAATCCACTGCATATTTGCAATTCAAACTGCAGATCCCATCCTAGAAAGTATGTACACCTTGTGTTCTTAAGTTGGAGCAGGTGCATTAAATCCCTTCAAAATGCAGATCAATACACATCTACCAACATTCTCTTATCTATATTTATAGAACATTCCTTAATTTCTTGTACTCAGGCTGTAAAAACTAACTTTTATTGACAATAATAAGCCTTTGATTGTAAGACATACTGTTATTTTATCAATCACTAAGAAAGGCAAATAAATAGTCAATTAAACTGTGACATCCTGTATCCTTAATATGAGCTCTAAGATACAATTTTAGAAATATTTACCTGTAAATAAACTATCTTAAAATTGATGAAATATGGCCTGTGTTATGTAGGTTTTTACATCATGCTATACTAATTAAATATTCTTTGGCATCCATGCAATGTATACATACGAATCACTGCTCAGTTAAGTTATATAGAACCTCATATCTGGATATGCATACACATAGGCTAGCTTTGTGATTATGTACTTTGTAGACACAGTCAGTCTGAATTCAGAATATACTTCATCCACTTATTTATAGTTATACAACCTTGGGAAAATGTCTTAACCGTCCCAGTTCTTCATTTTTAAAATGTGAATATAATACAATCTAATTCATACTAGTATTGTTAGAAGTGAATAAATAAAAAGAAAAGAAAAATACCTCTGGCTTCCATCTGTTAAGCACTTACAAAGTATTTTCTATTAATATAGTTGCTATTATGTTTAGAGAACATATGAAGGTATGAGCTGTATATACTGAAACTGAACTCCAAATGGAAATCTTCACCGTGCCCAAGGGACTCCATCTCAACTTCAAGATGCAAACCTTTACAAGCATGCAGCTGTCCTGGACATCAAGAATGCATGCACAGCCTGCCATCCGACCAGTTGTGTAACCTGTCATGCAAGTCACAGCCTGGCAAATCGTGTATCCCCAGAGGACACACACAGCCAAGCACAGGGAACCTGCTGTTACTTAAGTATTTCCACTTTCCATAAATTTACAATTAATATTAATCCTGATCTTGAAAATAAGCTGTGAACCAAAGCAAATCGCCTTAAAAACAGATTTTCATTAATGAGGAGATTTGCTCTATGTTTCTCACAGCCCACCTTTCCTCCTCTGCTTCTGTGAGAAACTATAAGCATCTCTCCCTGGTGAGAGGAAGTCCATGACTGCTACCCATAGTAGGGAACACTTTTTGCTTAATTAGTACAGAAATATGAGCTAAAATAAAGCTATATTTGCCCTTCTTGATCATTTCATCTCCATCCACTAATTGTGAAGTTGTTGGTTTTTTTTTATTTTCCACTAGTTTATTTACAAAATTTGAATACATTGTTTTTAAGAAAAAATCCTTTCAAGTTCTTGATAATACATTGATGCCTACACTTCATCTGACACATACCTAAAAAACATGCCAGCTTAAGACTTGGACATTTTTCATTCTTCAATCCTTTCTTTATTTCTTCAATTTAAATATCAACTTATATGTTTGTTCATATCAAGCATTCTTTCAAGATCAAGCATATTTTACACATTTACTAACATTCTCATATATCCCCATCCTATGAATAATGATAAATAATGCTGCTATGAACATTGGTGTACAAATCTCAGTTTGTGCCTCAGTTCTCATATTCTCAGGGTATATTACAAGGAGTAAAATAGCTAGGTCATATATTTTTGAATTAAAAAAAATATAGTTATTTCCAAGGATACTTTTACTTCTTCCTTTTAAAAGCAAATGTAAAAATATAAATTCTAAATTGAGGGAAACCACTCTGATTTGCTCATTTATTTGAAATTTTTAAAAAATTTGTTAACTATGAGATTGTTCATAGAATTTGTTAACCAATCAAATGAAAGATTATTTGAAAGCAAATCACTCTAGGTTTTGCCTCTTTTCCCCCACAACAAAGCATATCATTTGGAAAACTGATGTCTGAAAGCAATATGAACAACAAATAACAAAATAACAACAACAACAACACAGCACTAAGTAAGAAATGAGAGACAAGAGGACTGGCAGGTGAAGCATGAAACTGGCAAGATGTAAATAAACGATATCAAACAATTCAAGAGGATTATTATCTCTCTGTTTTTATTAAGTTCTCCAGTAGAGTAGACTGATCTGAAAATAACATTTATGAAGCATGAAGCATTTCCTAAGCTTTCAATTAAAATGAAACAAACAAAATACAAGATGTGTGCTAAGCGTAGAAATTCCATTAGAACATTGGTCATCACCGCAAGGCATGGCCTCACTACCTTGCACTGTTACTTCCGCTCACTGAACGCCACCTCAATTCAGGAGCCCAGGGTGAATGATGTAGTTCTTTACTAACCTGGGGCTTATTCTCTTAGGTAAAATACCACAATTATCTTTGAAAAGACAGCTCAGCACTGTGAATCTTTTTTTTACAGATGAAGAACATGGAGAGCATCAACAGATTTTCCAAAGGACCCATGGTGAGAATAAAGTTTAGAACTTAAAGCTCTTAAGTCAATATTAGCTCCCTCAAACACATCCTTATTCTGTGCTTGTGTTTCTGTGGTTTCTATTTGCTAAAAGTTTGGACACAGGGAAGGAAACTTTTAAAAGGAAGAGAGCATGAAACAAATAAGGGGCAGAAACCAGTCAGAATGTATAACAGGCAATGATGCAGGTCTGACACCACGATGCCCTGGAAGGGTGGTAACCAAAGTGCCAACAGCATATGATGTAACAAAGATCAAAGAGATGCTCTAGGACCACCTTCTGTCCTCTCAAGAATCACACAAAAGGAATGTCATCAGAATCAAGTCCATTTCTGAGGTTCAATTTTATATTTGTTAAATTCTAAACTAAGCTATCCTACAATTAACTAGGACCAAAACCACCAACCAAAGCAAGTCTTATAATAGACCATTTTTTGTCTTAGGTTTAAAGAGGTTTTTCTTTGTTGTTTTTGTTTTTTAATTACTATTTTGCGTGTGTGTGTACCATCAAATTGAATCTAACTGGTACAGGAAGAGACTGCCCCTCCTTCTCCAGCAGAGCATCTGATGGATTCGAACTGCATAGCTCTGGGATTGCAGTGCAGTTTCCTGCCTCTAGGACACCAGAGCTCCCTTAAAGATTTTTTTAATGTATCCACTTTAAATGGATGAAATCTCACTGTCATCATTGACTACTGTTGAGTCAGAACTGATTCATAGCTGACTTTCAAAGCGGATTTTCAGACCCACAGCTGACCCTCCAGTAAGTTTTCAGAGGCTGTTAATCGCCTGGGAGGAGGTTGTTCATTTTTCTCCTGTGGAACAACCGGTGAATTTGAACTGTATACCTTCAGGATTGCAGTGCAGTTTCTTACCACCAGGACACCAGAACTCCATATATGAACACTAACCACATAATAAAAATCACTGAGCTTTGCTGTCTCTTCACTGGTGTCTGTCATAAAGGTGCTTGTGCTCTTTTTTGCTCTCTGAAAGCATACCCTGACCTGTTGTCTTTGAAGGCAGGATTTCAGTTGCACTTGGAGAAACTCCAATTGTAGACAGGCTTCTCTACTCCATGATTAGCCAGTGTATACCCACAATGAATGAAAATATTACATTTGAACATTGTTATTGTTGTTTGCTATCAAGTCAAGCATGACTCATAGTGACCCTATGAACCAAAGGCCTGAAGCCTTTTTATAACTATCATCTTTCTCCAGTTTCATAGAGTTTCCAGAGGCATGCAGTTTAGCAAGTGGGTGCCACTCCTGCTTCCAAATCTGAATTAATCTGGGAGCTCTACCAAACACTGCCCATGATGGGTAGCCAATTATGGTGTTTGACACACCTATGGCACAGTTGTCCATCATCAAAGCAACTCTACGTTACCTCAGTAGAGCATTGGGACAGACCACTGCTGTACCACCTAAAAGAATTCCCATCCCAAACACATTTACAATTTGAAATGGCTGCAACATATTACACAGTGAAGATCATAGAATGAAACCATATATTTTCTATTTACAAAAAATAAAATAAAAGATCTAGTATAAAGGCTTGATATCCTCTAACATCTAAAGAATGGACAGACTTGAAAATAAAGTTTTTAAACAATGGACTCCCAATACTTGGAAGTGAAAACAGAACGTCTACTCTTTTTATCTCATTCTTGAGGCACAGTTGGGTGTAGTTGGTACAATATTGGTTAGCAGTTAACTAAAACTGAAGAAATGTTTCAATCCTAGATCAACAGTCAGTGAACAGCTACCTGTATGATCTTGGGAAAGCAGTTTCATTAAGAGTATGACTCAATGGAATATAAAGATCTTTCAGTTTCTAAAAAACACATTACATAAAGAGGAGGAATCAGTATGCAGTTTAGACAGTAGGGCTGAAATTCAGCCTCCAGTAAGTATGAGGTAATGATTGAATTGAGGCAATTTACTTAGCCAACATTTCCCATACTTTCCTCAACTATAAGACTGTATTGACGTCACAAGATTGTGTATTTAATGAGATAAGTCTTCTGAGAAGCTGAAAAGAGCATCTGGTATATTGTAAGCACTCAATGACTTTTACTTATTATTGTTATAATGATGTTTTATCATCTCAAATAGTGATTTACTGTGTGCCTGGTGTGTGTCTTTAGCCAGCCACTTTGCTAACAGATTGATTGGGTAAGTAATGATTTGGAACAATCAGCACTGGAGGCAGGTTTGGAAAGGAAAGCCTGGCTGATTGCTGTTGTGTTATTTTTCTTTCTTTTATGACCCACAACCAATATTTACTGGAGCAATATATATTCTTCCCAAATTACAGTCCTAGAGAGTTGGAAGGCAAGTTGCTATTTAAAGGCTGTTCTGCAGTGGTTAGATTGGTATTTTGTGGTTGCTACATAGAAATAAGAAATCCTGGTGGTACAGTGTTTAAGCACTGTGGTGCTACTTGATAATTCAATGGCTCAAACCAATAAGTTCCGTCATGAAAAAACGATGTGGCAAGGTCTGTTCTTGTAAAGATTACCACCTTGGAAACCCTGTAGTGCAGTCGGCTCTGTCCTGTAGAATCACTGTGAACCTGAGCTGGTTCTATAGCAATGACTTTGGTTTATGTTTTTTTCATAGAAATAACCTGTTGGGAAAAAGTCCATTTAATGAGTGAGGTTTGTTTTAAGTGGCTTAGCAACTCTTCCAAAGACTTAGCATGAGTAGAACCATGTAAAAACAAAACACAACACAACAAATTTTATTTAAAAATGTTTAGAGTTTAGTAGACAAGGATTTATATTTGAAATACTGATTTCTTACTATATATTTATATATGTATATGATATAATTGTGATAATGAATACAATTATACATTGGAAGAGATATTTTAAGAAGAGATGTTAGTTAAGTATACATTTTTCAAAGAATTTTCTTGCTTATTATGAATCATGTGCTAGTACTTGAAGGAACTTTGGAATTTGTATGTTAGACAAAAGGAACTGAGAATTAAAAGACAAAGGATGAAGAAAGAAAATGAAAATCTTAATAAGGAACAGGGAAGCATAAGATCTTTAAAGCAAAGGACTCAAGGTTTTCAGACATTAATTTTGTTTTTTATTCATTTAAGATACATTTATTATGCATTATTCATGTGTTTATTATCTAAGAAGTTCTGGTGGCATAGTATGTAGTGTATTTCACTCTTAACCAAAAGACTGGCAGCTTGAATCCAAAAGCTATTCTATGGGAGAAAAATGAGCAGTCTCCTTCCATTATGATTTACAGCTTAAGAAACCCAATGCAGGTTCACTATGAGTGGAAAGAGACTGAGGGCTGTGGGGTCTGCGGGGTAAGTACCCCCGGTGTCTGGCTCTAGCTAAGTCAGACATTTGACTTTACTTGTCAATAGTTGGTCATCCATATGGTAATGGTCAGTCATTAGAGTATTTAAAGAGTAGATAATTACAGACAAATACACATTCCCAGGGAGTAGATTCTGATTTATATCTTTTGTCCATTGGGATTCTGAGGCTAAAAGTTCTTGGGAAGAAAACTATCCATCTTCCTCCCAGACCAATTTTGGTGGATTCAAACGTCCTACCTTTTGGTTAACAGCATAGAATATAGTATTAGATCACCAGATCCATAAACAGGAAACAAATGTGTTAAAATAAGTGAAATGTCAAATTGAACCACATGAAATTGCACATAAACAACTCTTTTGATCAATGGAAATGGCAAATTCAAATGGTTCAATTTAGTATCTTAAAATAAATCTGTCAATTGGATAAGAAAAAGGAAGATTAGCTGTGAAGCTGAAACTATTATGCAGAGGCAAAATCTCCTGGGCTTTGATAAAGGTGAATATTTTGGACAAGAAGAAAAGGAGAAAATGAGTTTTACTGACATATTTTTGCTAGTATTGAGTTTTCTAAAACTCAAAGGCTGCTTTTTGTTGTTGTTGTTTTCACTCCTGTGAGGGCAAAATATTTGTTTTTCCACCAGGTTTAGGTCTAACTATGATTATTCTGAAACCTTTTAGCTTCTTGACCTGAAGATCATCTACAGAACATCAAGAGGAATGTTCTTTTTCTAAGGTACAGAAAAGATGAGCTTAATTTTTAGGCCAGACTGTTCTTCTGGATTTGATGAGTAAACTGCAAAATGTACAGGTAAACATAGTCACTGAAAACCGACATCCAGTCTCCTTATCAAAGCTCTTCACTGTATCTGGGAGATATTGTAAGTCCAAGGAAAACAAAAATTCTTCAGACATTTCAAATTCAAAATAAAAATTTTAAAAATCAATTCTAAGCTAAGGGTTTTCACTTTGTGGGGAAAAGATGGAACATCTCTTCCCATAAAGAATTGTTGTTGTTGTTGTTATGTGCCGTTGAGTCCTTTCCGACTCATAGCGACCCTATGCACAACAGCCCTAAACCCTGATCTATCCTGCGCCAACC
>NW_006399782.1:16375190-16479579 GCF_000299155.1 Elephantulus edwardii | reverse complement strand
CTTTAAGTCAAACTAAATCATTGGCAGTGGTTTGGATTTGTTTGTTTGTTTAATTAATATAATGGAAAGAAAAGAAACCCAAATCGTTTCAATATGCAAAATTAATTTTTGTTGGTTGCAGGTTTGGGTAAAACAGTTCTCTATGAAACATTTTAACCTGCTTCTAATTCAGTGTTAGATCTATTCTGTGCCTATATACAGCATCATGTATTTAGATCATCAACCAATAAATAAACAAGCAAGTGAATAATACATTTACTTCATTAAGGTTTGCAGAATTGCATTGGCAGTATATTTATAATTCATCTACATTTAAGTTATTCATTGTGCTTTACAATAAGGAATTTGGTTCTGTTTGATGAATGTCTTTAATTTAATAATATACACATAATTAAAAGTCAGAGGCGTATTTAGGGACTCTTTATTCCCTTAGAGCAATCACAGATATTCAAGATAAGGCTGAAATTCACTAACTAACCTTCCTCCTTTACAAACTAGCTTCTCTCCCTGTAATACGAAAGAGTCAATGGGGAAAATCTTGAATGTACATATAGGAAGCATCAAAGGAGATGAGAAGGCTATGCAGTGTCACTGAGCCTAAATAATTAATTGGTCAACCTTGAACCATTTCAGGAATCAATTTTCCTTGGATCCACAAACAACATCCATGGTACCAGCAGTCAAAAAAAAAATAAAAATAAAAAGAAGTCTTACATTAGGGAAATCACCTGTCAAAGACCTCTTCAAACTTCTAAAGAGCAAAAATGCCAGTTTAATAAGGAGGTATGCCTTATCTGTTGTTGTTGTTGCTATGTACCGTCGAGTCATTTGCGACTCATAGTGACCCTATGTACAACAGCCCTAAACCCTGCTCTATCCTGTACCAATCTCATTGCCTCCAACACACCCATCCCGATTACCCCAGTCACTGAATCAATCTACCTCATAGAGGGTCTTCCCCTCCTGCGCTGTCCCTCCACTCTGCCCAGCATGATGTCGCTTCCTAAATACCTGAATGTTGGACAATTAATAGGGGTGATGGAAGAATAGAGGCTTTCAAATTGTGGAGTTGGAAAAGAATATTGAATATAGATAGCATAGACTGCCAAAAGAACAAACAAATCTATCTTGAAGAAAATGCAACCACTCTGCTCCTTGGAGGCAAGAATGGTGAAAAAATGATCTCACTTGGGCATATTTTTAGGAGGAAATAGTTCTTTGGGAGAGATATTTTGCTGGTAATGGTCTAGAGTGAGCAAATGAGAAGAGTATCAACAAATCAGATGACACAATTATTACTACAATGGGCTTGATTTGAGAATGGCAGAGGATAGGGCAAAGTTCATATCTGTTGTTCATAGGGTCAATTTATGTTGTAGTCGACTTGACAGTACCTAGCAACAACAACTCTGCTATCTACTAGGATTTGACTCTTATATCCCAGGCTTAAGAGTTCTTTGGAAATGGGTATGACAAGAGTGAGGCAGGAATAGGGCAGAAATCGGACATAAACAATGAATACTAATTACTGCTGGGCAAACATCAGATCTCTGGCTAGTGGAAGTGTGAGTTCTTGGGTTTAACTACAGAATTGATTTCCATTTCTTCCCCTTGAAGAAAAGATAGGTAGATAGATAGATATCTATCTATCGATTTATCTATCTACCTACCTATACATATACACACACACATACACACAGAGAGACACACACATTAAGATGCTAAAATGTTTGCAACCTCCAGGAAAATATATACTACTGAGTTGTCAATTTTATCTTGCTTGGATCAACAATCAATATCCATGTTATCAGCAGTCAGGAAATCAGAAGACATATTACATTGGGAAGTCTGTTGTCAGTGCCTTCTCTAAAATACTTAAGAGCAATTATGTCAGTTTGGAGACTAGGGTCCACCTGATTCAGACCACAGTCTTCTCAATTACTTGCTGTTAATCAGAGAGCTTGACAGTGAATAAGGATGAGAGAAGAAGAATTGATACCTTTGAGTTGTGGTGTTGGATAAAAGTAATGAATATCTCACGGGCTAGCAAAAGAACATGCAAAAAAGTGCAGCTGGAGTATTCCTTGGAGGCAGACATGACAAAGTTTCATCTCTCATACTTTAGACATGTAGCTAGGCGAGGGTATTCCTTGGAAAAGGATATATGCTTGGAAAGATAGGGGGGTCAGTGAAGGAGACAAAGACCTCCAATGAAATGGATTGAGACAGTGATTACAGAAATGGGCTCAAGTGTGTCAGAGATTTAGGTTTGTTGTTCATAGGGTCCCTATGAGTTATACTCAACTCACTGGTATCCAACAACAGTACTTGCTTTCTACAAGGTGGCATGACACAGGAGCTGTAACAATGGCCACGCACAGCATTGACTGTGAGGATGCTCCGGATCAGGGCAGGTTTTATTCTGATGTATATAAGGTCACAACCAGACAGGTCAACTTGATAACACCTAACAACAGCAGCCACAATCTGCTCTCGTTAGAAACTCTGGAGGTGTCATAACATGAGGATGTGTTATAACTAGTACTCTTGATAAACAAGTAGCTATGTGACAAAAAGTGGGAAGATGGTGATGAGAAATCCATGTATATGTGGTTTGTACATGTGCATGTTTCATCTTTATGTACTCATCAAAACACAAATAATTTCTTCTAATCGTCTATTTCCCTTTTTCTCTTCCTCTTTTTCTCTTTTATGCCCTTTTCTTATTTTTCTATATCTTCTCTACTTCATTTTATTTTTTTTTAATTTTCAAAAAAGACAGTAGGTTTGAGAAATGGAGATATTTCCAAGAGTTA
The DNA here is from genome assembly GCF_000299155.1 of Elephantulus edwardii. Taxonomy (NCBI): domain Eukaryota; kingdom Metazoa; phylum Chordata; class Mammalia; order Macroscelidea; family Macroscelididae; genus Elephantulus; species Elephantulus edwardii. The sequence continues at coordinate 16,476,763 of NW_006399782.1, read as the reverse complement.
GACCCCCAGACTTACTGACTCAGAAAATTCCAAGGCTCTGACTGAACCTGCCGTTGAATTTTGGAGGATATGTGCCAAGTCCTTTCTTTTTTTGCTGACACACTCAACTCTGAATGCTCTTTTACAGGATGAGTGAAATAAATTTAAACCTTGGCTTGTCACTTAACAGTTCCGAAAAGTAGCCAATTGCTTTCATAGCCAGAAGAACAACAATACAATTGCGCTTTTTGCTTTCTATTTCCTTCCCACATCTTATCAGACTTTGTTTGCTAAATGGTTCATTTTTACTAGTTTTGTTTCATCTGCTTGACTGTGAGCTCCTAGAATCCAGAGACCCACCAGCTGTTTCTTTGAATCCTCCACAGCATGTATACCAGAGATTAAATAAACGCTGCAGTTCCACCAATTTAGAACATTAGCAAAGGGGGCGGGGGCAGAACAAGGAAGAGAAAATGGAGAAGAACAGAACTGTGCAATATGGAATTCACAGAGGTGGTCTGGGGGAATGTCACTGAAAATCAGAAAATCATGGCTGCTTTGCAGTTGGTGATTAGTGCAGAAACATATTTACTTAGATATGTTCTTCTTTTGCCCACCCTCCTTTTAATACTTAGGCCCCAAAGAGAGTTTAACGGGCAGATGGCAGCGTAAAGGGCATGCCCCTTTGCAGGTTAAAGCCACACTAGTTTCTTTTAGTAAACACAGAAGAGTTCACAGGTCCTGACAGAGTGTAGAGGGCAGCAGTGCTACACAATTCTCAATAGCCGCCCTGATCCAGGACACAGAGCTTGAGCACTCCTCCTAGCTATGCTGTTTCATCTGTCTCCTTCTTGTGTTATCTTCTGTCATTTTGGTTTTCCCTGTGACCACTTGAAGATGGTGAGAGCAAAGAAATGCATCAAGAGCTATTAAGGAAACTTACAATAAGCTCATTCTACATTTTCTTTTGTTTCTTAACATCAAGCTAGGATGACATTTTTTCCCCTTCCAGTATTTCTTTTCTTCCCCTCCTCCCCTTTTTTCTGGTAGGAAGCACCTTTTATCACTCATGCTCCAATCTTTCCCAAAAAGACATATGTAAGTTAGGTCTCTGAACTATAAAGTATATATGAGGATCACTTTTGTTAAGAGACGAGCATCTCAGAAGTCCTTCTCTGTATAAAGAACTCACAGGGCCTTGAACATATTTCATCCAATGAACAGGACACTCTCCTTTCTCTGTAGTGATTATTGAAGATCAATTTGACTTCTCCCTTTTTTCACATCATCTTCTAAGTCTTTCCAAGCTCTTCTTTTCTGCTGAGTCCTTTTCCTTTCTTCTTCTCCTTCTCCTTCTTCTTCTTCTTCTTTTAATATTCCCTTTCAAACTTATTCTCATAGACTTTCCTTAGTCTCTCTTCTTGGGAATCCATTGTCTCCTCTTTCTCTGTGATTCTTGTCTGTCTGCTTTTGTGATTTATGAAACATCACAAGTGCTATCAAGGAAGAATTGTCCCAGTAGCCAGAGCAGGAGAGAAAGGGGTTCTATCTCCCTCACAAGTGAGATAAGAGATCTAATCCATTATTGTGGGATATGATAAACTCTAGCCTCTTCTTTTTCTTGAATAGCACCCTAACAGCTCCATTACCTCTGGAAGTACAAAGATGTTGTTTGCTTTCAAAGCAGCAGGGTTTGGCTAAAAGCCTACCAATCCAATAAAAGCCTTAATTGCCCTAGTCCTCTCTTCATTTCCTCCAGCCTCATGCTCCTGAGATTCCTAATAAGGAAGTCAGTGCTATTTGTTGGAATAACTCTTCTCTAAAAGATTTTTTCCTGTGTGCTGGGAGGGAGGTGCCCTTTTAATAATAAGGGAGTGAAGGATTTTCAGGTGGGTCTTCTTCATGATTGTGATGCATTCTAAGGAGACCTGATCAGAGGAAGATGAGTGAAGTGCAAATAAAATATGTAAGGGAGGCTTTCTTTTGTAAATGTCATATTTCCTATCTATTCCATATACAATCAACACTATTGGCACCATCAGCCAGGAAATTAAAAGACGTATTGCGTTGGGAAAGTCAGAGACATTTCCAAAGCACTGAAGAGCAATGATGTCAGTCTGGAAACTAAGGTGCACATGATCCAGGCCATGGTCTTTGGAATCTTCCTAATGCTAAGCATTAGAAAGCTGGGCAATGACTAGGGATGATAGAAGGAGAATTGATGCCTTTGAGCTGTGGTGTTGTAGAAGAGTATTGAATATACCATGGGCTGCTAAGAGAACAGATTCATCCTGGAGAGGGTTCAATCAGGCTTCTCCTTGGAGGCAAGGATTCTGAAGCTTTGTCTGACATAGTTTGGACATGTTGCAAGGTGGGACCAGTCCCTCTCCAAAGAGGGATACGATGCTTGGGAGGGTGAAGGGACAGCACAGGAGAGGAAGACTCTCGATGAGATGGATTAATTTAGTGACTGGGGTAATAGTGGTAGGTGTTGCAGAGACAGTAAGATTGGCACAGGATAGGGCAGGGTTTAGGGCTGTTATACTAGAGTAGCTATGCGTCACAGGCGAATCGACAGCACATTACAATTGCAACAAGAACAACAACAACTCCAGAGTGTACCATAATCACAAAAAAAATTATATTGAGATCATCATTGATAATTTTACCACAGCTGGGAAAACACATACTGGTTATTCAGATAACTCCAAGCATGTTAACCTTGGTGTCCTAGACCCAAAGGTCTCCTGTGCTTTTTATAGTTTCAGAAGCCCAAGGGAGGGTCAGTTATGAGACAGTTCTGACTGGACAGGAATGAGTATGAGGTTTTTTAGCTATTGATGCTTTCCCTAACTCTGTTACTGCTACTTTGTTAATCTCTTGTTTTCTCCTCATGTCATAAACAACTCAAGAGTCAGCAATCTGTGTTCTAGGAAATTATGTAAGAGCTTATATAGGTGAACTCTCAGAGTTGATGTGTATTATCAAGTTGTTCCCAATTCATGTCGTGGTGAGCAGGGAACTCCAATTACCTCTGACCCTTAGTGACCTCATGTACAACAGAATGAAAGCCTGTCTGACCCAGTGCTGTCCTTACAATCATTGCTGTGTGTAATCCCATTATTGCAGGCTCTTCTGTCAGAGTAGACTAGACCTGCTCTACAGGGTTCCTTAGGATTGACACAGTGACTACAACAATGGGCTTGAATGTGTCATAGAATGTGAGGATGGTACAGGATAGGACAGGGATCAGATTTAATGTTCATAGGGTTGTTATGAGCCATACTCAATTCGACAGAACCTAACAACAACAATCATTACAGGAGCAAATGGCCAGCTTTAGTCCTGAGTGTATTCAGATTATCAACCTCTCAGTAAGCAATCTCAGGGTCCATGTGATGCATTCCCAGAGCTCCTTATTGATGTGGTAACGTTTCCCACACCCTAACCTTCCCATGCCAAATCTATTTTCAAACCCATTATTAGAAAACAAAGATCCATGTTCTACAGAGTTGACTGACTTGGGTTATATTCTTCTTATGACACCTAAGGGTCTTTTTCAATGGACTGCAGCAAATGGGGCTGAGAAATGTGAGACTAGGGATCCTGAACCATAATGAAAAATTCCATGTTCCCCAGAAAGGTGAGATTAGCTTGAAGTTATAAATGGACAGTGCATAGTTGGCACAAGAAGAGGGAGCAATGAAGAGATAAAAGATTGAAGATTGCTGCAGAAAGAAATGACTGCAGAGAAAGGAGACTTGGAACTGACAAGAATGGAGAGAAGAGCCAAATCCTAAACAAATGTCCCATAATTTATGGCTTTAGAATTGAATCCGACTCACAGCAACCATGGGGGACAGAATAGAATTCCCTCAAAAGTTTACTTAGGTTGTAATTTTTTTTACAGAAATAGATTGCCACGTCTTTCTCTTGTGGAAGAAATGGTGGATTCAAACTGCCAGTCTTTTGATTAGCAAGGTCTAAGCACTAAGCACTTGAACATTGAGCAATCAAAGCTCTGTAAATAAGAAGAGACCTGAATTATCTGTGAGGCCATCAGCTGTCATTGTGCCCATCTTACACTTCACCCTGTGCCCAGGCAGCAACCCCTCTCACGCCTATCTTGGCAACCAAGCTCACACAAGCCTGAAATACACAAATCTCCTGGTGCTGTGAAGGATGCCACCTTTCACTTGGGAACTATTTGGTTTTGAAGTCTTTCCTCATTAACTTTCTCTGCTCAAACCTAGAGGGTGACCCATTCTTATCAGGGAGCGTGCATCTGTTCCTTGTTCTTCATTTTCATTAGCAAGCCCCTGGTTTAATCCCTGATCCAGCTTAATTCATATCTTAGTAGTAATACAACAATTGTCCCTGACATCAGCTTTCCTCGCCCCGGACACATTATACAGGCTGCTAAGAGATACACACAGAAAGCTGCTTAACAAATATGATGAGAAAGAAGTTTCTATCATATTTCCACAGAACCCTAGTCCATCATCTGCCCTATCCTAATGCCTGACTACCTCCATTTCTTCCTCATTGCTGGTCTTCTAGGGCATAGCATTCCCTCTGGGTGACTTTTACTCTGATCCTTTATTTATCCAGGAGCATTATTTCCTGTCTCCCCCAACCCTATCTTCCCTGTTCTCTCAGTGCATGGGTAGAACAAAGGGAGAGAGTGGGAATTGCCTCATGGAGTCAATTAGGATTTGTGTAAGAGCAGCAAGCATATTAGTTCTGGAGTGGTAACTTTCTCCATTAGCAGAGGGGTGCAGACCACAGAGGAGAGAATGAAGCAGAAACTAAGTTTGTGTGATTTCTACCCCTCTCCCCAACACAGATTGAGATATCAGTCTTTAGTCTACGTCTTCCTCCTTGTTCTCTTTCCTTATTGCTAAAGTCTCTATCTTCATTTTCTCTAAGATTTATAAAGAAGAAAACATAAACTGTCAAATAAAAAAAAAAAAAACCAACACAAAACCAAACCCACACACAACCCACAAAACTAGCAAATGCCATTTATAGTCTCTTTCCTTCTTTTTCCTCTGAATGAAAACACTGGAAGGTTTTGTTTATTCTTGGTAGGAACACTTGTTCTAGTACATGATGAATAATCGAAATAGATCTAACATTAATTATGTAATGTTTTGTAAGAAGCGTTTTCCATTAGTCAGATAAGTTGGCTAAACAGAAACAGACGTGTTAAAATTGTAGCAAAACTAGAAAAAGATATGAGCTAGAGTCAGATTACTTTTGTCTTCAGTACCCACTTTAACCTGATATTGTGATTTCATGAGGGGAGCCAAGAATTTTAAGAGTCGAGTTCAAATTCTGATTCTACCACTTGTAGGCAGGTTATTTTAGGTAAATAAATATCTTTTGGACTGAGTTTATTTTGGAAAATTAAGATACTCATTATGTTCTTATAGAGACAGTACCTAGCAATTTAAGAAATCTGTCTTCTGACCAGCTGTATTTATTACTAAGTATTTCTAAGAGTCTATCATCTAAATGAGACAATGGCATGTGTAGCTGAACTACTTTATGAGATTTTTTTATTAACCCAATCTGTGACAACTCTCTCACCTCCACCCCACCCATTGATGGATGATCCACTGGAGACAAGGATGATGAAGCTTCATCTCACATGAGCATGTTTCTAGGAGAGGCTATTCCTTAAAGAGAGACATTATGCTTGGAAGGGTAGAAGGAGGGCAAAAGAGAGGAAGACCTTCAACCAAGTGGATTGACACAGTGACTACTGCAGTGGGCTCAAGTGTATCAGAGATAGTGAGAATGGCACAGGAAAGAACACGGTCCAGAACTGTTGCTCACAGGGTCTCTGCTAGTTATACTCAATGGCACCAAACAGTAAGTGGCAATTAAGGAAGCTGTGGTGACTTAGTGGTAAGTCTGCTACCTCAAAGGCAAAGAGTTCAAATCCACCAGCTGCTCTGCAGGAGAAATATGGTCAGTCACCTCCTCTGCAATTAGATGCCTCCAAAAATCTACTGGAGGGTCAGATATGAGATGGTTTCACAATGCTACATAACAACAACAATGACTAGTAAGAAAGTCAAAGATGTTCTATTGGCCTAGTGTGTACAGAATTGAATTTACCTAATCAAAGCCAGGTGATTCAAACTGATTAGCTTGGGATGAAGATGGGTAATTTTGTCTTGTGAGATTTATGTTGTTAGTGTTAAGAGCCATTGAGTTGTAGGTGACTCATTGAGACTCTATGAACGAAAGTCCTCGACAGTTGCGTGACTTTCATCCTTTCTCCATTGTGAGAATTATAGACATCTCAGATCCATTAAAGGCTCAGGTATGAGTCAGGTTCAACCAGGTGGCAATGAATTGAGTCTGAGTAAAATAAAGGCAGTTCTAGTGGCACAGTCTTTAGGGAATTGTGTCGCAAAACCAAAGGCAGTGACTCTCTGGTGGTCTGAACCCACCTCTCTGGTAGTTTGAACCTACCAGCAACTTGGAGGAGGAAGATGAATAATCTATTTTCTTGTTATTTATTTATGGTCTCTGAAAAACTACTTGGAAGTCAGCTATGTGTTAGTTTTGATTCAATAGAGATGAATTTTGTTTTGGTGAGTTTGTTTTTTTAAAAAACCCCAAAAATCAACTACTAATAAGACTCCTTTGGGGAGCTCTGGTAGCTTGGTGACACAGAGCTGTGCTGCAATCCCAATACCACACAGTTCAAATCCACCAGCTGCTCTGAGGGAGACGTATGGGCAATCTCTTCCCATGCAGATTAATTGTCTCTGAAAACCCACTGGAAGATCAGCTATGGGTCGATGCTACCTTTTCTAGCTAAGAAGACTCTTACTAATAGTCTTTAAAAAAGACAGAAAGAAAGATAAAAGCACAGAACATTCCATGGACTGCCAAAAAAGCAAACAGAAAGGGCAGCCAGAACACTCCTTGGAGACAAAAACGATAAAGCTTCCTTTCACATACTTTGGGCATGTTGCTAGGAAAGGCTATTCCTTGGAGAGGCACATCATACTTGGAAAGGCACAGTGTTGACCCTCAACTAGGTGGACTGAAATAGTGACTACTGCTATGGACCGTAGTGTGTCAGGAAGTGTGAGGATGGCATACTATAGGACAAGGGTCAGATACGTTGTTTATAGGGTCTCTATGGTCATACTTAACTTGATGACACCTAACAACAATGCTAAGAATTTATTATGAGATTTTTACTGTTTTCTTAAATTTCTTTTATGCTTTGCCTATAGTAATTTTGCTTAACGGAAATTAACTCAGTAGGGAGTTTTGTTTGCTTTCAAGACCTGCCTCACTCCTTGCTTGTTTTGTGTTCCTTAGTTATGATACTCTTCAAAGTAGCACTAGAAACTGGTAAATCTTGAAATGGTTTATGCCTCCAAAAAGAAGAAAATATTAACTAAATAAACTGAGCCACATCTTAAAAAAAACCCAAAAATATCAGTCTGACAAGATTGTATTGAAAATTTCTAAATTTCCCAACCCACGTGCATTTCTTCACTCAAAGCTTACTCAGCTGCTTTACAGAAGAATTTTTGAGGGTTTGGGGGGCACTTTCTCCTCAAGATTGATGGCAGAACAACAAAATTCTGCCTTATTATTTGTTGATCACTTTTGTAATATTAAATAATCTTCCCATTCCCTTTCAAGAGAGAATTGGGTTAGGTCATTATTTTCTGTTAGGATACTCATAGAACATAACCCACACGATGCGTCTAGGTTTAATTCTATAGCAACTGAAAACTAAGGAAGAAGTTTAGAAAGGTGCTTCTTAATTTCAAGTAGCAAAAAGCTGGATTGGTTTATAATCTAACTTACGAGACCAAAATCAATCCAGTTCTTAATTACTGTGTATATAAAGTCTGACCAAGCAAATGCTATCCTATTAAGGTACTTAAAAAATCACTAGTCTATTAGGATAAAAGGGGGGAGACAATCTAGGAGTATAGGGGCTATATTTCACTTGAAAAAATTAATATATCTTTATTTTTCTTGGGTGAGGGATGGAAAAACACAGAAATATGCAACAAAGCCCTGAGTAAGGCCTGAAAACATACAATACTTTGTGTTCAAAAATGGTATAGAAATAATATGTTTCTACTGGTAAAGAGTAAATGTTGTTGTTGTTAAGTGCCTTCGAGTAGTAGATGACTCATAGGGACTCTATGAACAAAAGATCTGAACACTTATATACCTTTCTTTGTTTCTCCAAGTTCATAGCCTCCAGAGACAAGCCATTTTGGAAATGGATGCCACTCCTGCTTCTAATCTTGTTTTAATTGGGGAGCTTCACCAAATACTGTGTACCATGGGGAATCATTATCACATTTGCCACATCAGTATCACAGTGTTTAGCATCACAGCAATTACTAGTTACCTCTGTATAGCTAATGGGCCAGTTCTATACCACTTAGAAGAATGTTTGACCAAAAACAATTAAAACCAGGTCTGAGGGCCACAGATTAAAATCACCCGCCTTTTGCTTGGTCGCATAATATAAAAGAACATAAAGGAGAAAAGAAAACTAAGGAATAATGAAAGGGGGGAAGAGTGAAAAGAAAGAGAAGGAGAAGAAAGAAGACCGGAGAATGGAAGTTATAGTAAGGAAAAGGAAGGAGTAAAAAATATTAAGATAGAAGAGCAATTTTAGAAAGTAACACTCAAATCTGTACCAAAAAAAAAATTTGTTGTTTTCGATATGTGCCGTTGAGGAACCTGCAACCCATAGTAACCCTATGGACAGCAGCTCTGAATCCCGCCCTGTCCTGAGCCAGTTTCACTGACTCTGGTGTACCAACACCCATGGGGGGGGGGGGGAACCCAAAAACTCAAAAAACCCAAAAAAAAACCAACAAAAAAAACCCCAACCCCCAAAAAACCCCAATATTCTATCTTATATCTAAATGAAAATCCTAAAGTTTTCACAAAATATAAAATCAAACTCATCACTTTCAAGTTGACTCTAAATCATACCTACTCTATTGAGTTTCCAAGGTTGTAACTCTTTACAGGAGGAAACAGCTTATCTTTTCCTCTGAAAGGTGACAGGTTAATCTAAACAACTAACCTGTTGTTTTGCAGCAAATAATATTATGCACTAGATCACCAGAGCATCACAGTCAGAAAGGTAATGTGTGAGTTGTATTTTATTTGTATTTAATTTTTTTTTAATTTGGGAATAGTTGTGACGGGTATGTGTGCTAAGATTTTGAGGTCAACATATGGATTAACAGCATGTGGGGGGGAAAAGGAACATTGTAGGAGTGAGATATATTTCAAACAGAATCAGAAGCTTAGAATTAGATGTAACTGCAAAAATTTAAGTTCTTATAACTTTATAGACTTTGAGGAGTGCATTGGAGAATACAGTGTAATGAGCATTCTAGACAAGTACCTCTTTCAATAAGCAAAACAAATACCACTTAATATCTAAGAACAGAACCATACAGATGTCAAGATACGTAGAAAACTGTTGGTTTATAGAAAAGACACTCAGAAAAATTGACTGCTAACTGCACCATCACCACAGTCACCGCATGGTATCTCAAATGTGTATAATGGAATGATATTTATGAGAAAGATTTTATTGCAAGGACAACTTGAACTTTTAAAAAGAATATTTTTAGGGGAGCTCTGGTGGCCTGGTGGCAAGGAGTTGCAACTACAATCCCAGAGGCGCACAGTTCAAATCCACCAGATGCTCTGCCGGGGAAGGAGGGACAATCTCCTCCTGTACCAGTCAGATCTGATTTCACACAAAATATATAATAAAAAAAAATTTAAAAAAAGAACATTTTTCCTCCAGTAGCTTTTGCTCTCCTGTTTCATTGAGGGTTTCATAAAATTTATTGGATAATGACATTCTATCTTATTTGTGTCAAATGTAAGAAAGCATGATGACATTTAGACTTGAGGCAGAGCTGTCAACAGCGACTTGAAAGTCCAGAGGAAGAATAAAGTAAAACAAAAGAGATAAGGGGAAGAAAAAGAAAGGGACATAAGTATTTGGAAAAGAAGATACAGCAGGAAAGGAGAGAAGAGAAGGACAAAGAGATGAAGGAAGAAAAGGGAGAAGAGAAGCGAGGGAAAGGAAGGAACTGGAATTCCAAGGCAGATGTGTGGCAATTAGAGCCAAATGATTAAACAAGTCATCCATCCCCAGTCTTGTTTAGTCTTCAAGTCCTAAGCAGATCCTTTTCCCAAGGCTCATCCTCTCGCACTTGTTTCACACCACACTTACTAGATTTAGAGAAGTGACCAAAAGGCAAATGGGAACTGAGAATGGTAAGTAGACATATTGTCTAAACATCTATGTTAAATTCAAATCTAAATTTCCAAATAGCAAAGATTCTTCAAGATCTCTCAGTTATTCCTTCATAGAATGAAGTGCACTTATCTCAACTTATCACACACTCTTGTCCTAAAAACATAGCACTTACATTGATTTGTGAGTTTAAAAAAATTACAGGCCATTGCTTGGGATAAATCCCTGTGGCACTTGTTTTTTTTAGTTGATAAGTATTTTTGGTCAAAGAATTAACTCTGCTCAAATTGTTGGGGCTTTGCTGTTGCCACTACGCTAAAAATTTTGATTGTTTCTAAAACAAAGATGGTTATACCACACAATGGTACATTTTAAGTAAAGATAGACTAAAACCTAAACCACTTTGAGAAGAGCCTATAGTAAGAAATGTGCTGAAAGATAAGGTTTTACACTGAGGCAATAATTAAGGGTGGTAATAAAGGAGATAGATTAGGGGGACTTCATGTTGCAGCTGTGTTACTGACTTTCTCCCTCACTTGCAAAAATTCTCTTATTTAACAGACAGGAGATGAAGCAAAGTAAAACAGTGCATTTTCTGCTGGGTTAAGCCAAAAATAAAATAAGCCACTATTTCAAATACTAGCAAAGCTCAAAGGATGGCAAATAAAAATGATGCTGCAGATAACAACCATCACAGGTTAACAATCTGATATTTAAATATAAAAGAATCAAAGTAAATATTATATGGAAAACAGCTTTGTTTATATTTTGAGCTGGCATGGAGGAGAGCATGTATAAGAATTTTAATACTTAGGAAACATGAAGATTTTAATAAGACTCCGAGTATAGATCCAAATTGATGGTCTTTTCCACAATCGTCACCTAGTCTAATTTTGACTTCTGATATTGAGCCTCTACAATGATTCTTTCCACAGATACAGTTAATCTGATACATGTGCTGTCCACCAGGTGGGGTGTATGTGCAGAGTCATCTTTAGTGTTTTTTGAAAAACAATTTTCTATGAATAAATCATTAAATATACAAAATTCAATGATTCCACTTCCAGCCTTATTTCTATCACCTACTCTTCACTTTCTTTAACTATTATTCCTTCATAGTGGTTTCTAACTTCTGCTTTTTAGTCACCATTAATTATTAATCCATCTTGATCGCACATTTGGCCAATTTGAGACTGTATAAGTTGGTAGAAATTTCAATTTCTTCATCTTTGGGTTCAGTTTTTGTTGCATATATTTGAATTACAGTTTTCACAGGTCTTCCTTGTATGCATCTATCACTTACAACATCGTATATTAAAACAGATCTCAGTTATTTTACAGGCTGTATCAGAGGAGGGATGGCATCTAAAACATAATGGCGAAGAACCAATCTGTGTTAACTGTGTTAAGATGCATATGTTAGAATGTCATTACACATGTCTGAAAGCAAGAACGTTGGTAAATCAAAACAGTTTGTGAATTTCAATTATACTTATCACATTGTAAAAGAATGCCATGTCAAAATAGTTGCATTAAAATGAGTTTATTTTCTCATAATGAAGATGACACCCTTTTTCATACACAACTATTATTTTTCAGATTTAAAAGGAGGTCAAAGCGGAATATGTGGCTAATTGCCTTCACAATAACATTCTTTAACATGAGACCAGAAAAACTTGATGGTGCTTAACTACTCTTCCTGAATTATCTTAATAAAATATTCCGTAGAAGAATTCTTATCAAAATGGGGACAATGCAAAGTAGAATGTGATGTTCTACTGGATTCTATCTTTGTGGAATCCTGGGACCTGGAGGAACTCTTGAAGCTATTGCTTTGAGATCATCTTTAAACTTTAAACCAAAAATATCCTTTGAAGTCTTCTTCACATAAAATAGTTTAATTTAGCTTGTGAAAATGTCTGCCTTTAACACTATGGGCTTTAAAGAATTATCTATAGTAAGTAAAGTAGGGATCTTAGGAAATAGTTTGTTGTGCTAGTGAGGTAGGAATAACTTCAAAAAGGAGGATAAAAACGGTTTGTAAAACCAAAAATTACAATCATCCTCACTAAACTGAACACACAGAAACTGGTGAGTGAATGTGCACTTTGTTACAGATGTTGTAAAAATAATGACAATTTTAATAAAATTTAGGGGGAATAGAAAAATTCTGTTTCAAATAAAGAGATAAAAATCACTTCCATCTCTCTGAATACTTCACCCATGTCAGAGACTTTGAGTATGAGATTTAAAGAAGCTTCCCCTAAAGAACAGTAAAATTGCTATTCAGCTCTTCTGTTTTGCCAAGAATCTCTTTCAAGTACAAAAGAACAAAAGGGTCACTTTAAAGATTAAGGTGTCCTTGACCCAAGTCATGATATTTTAAATGGCTTCATATGCATATGAAAAAATGCATATGCCTTTGAATTGTGGTGTTGGCATAGAATATTAAATAAATCATTGACTGCCAAAACAACCAATAAATCTGTCTTGGGAAAAGGACCGGCAGAGTGTACCTCATGAGCAAGGACGTTGAGACTAGGTCTCACAAACTTTGTACATACTTTGGATAGAATAATGGAGGCCCAGAGAAAAAAAAGGAAGACTGTCAGTAAGATGAACTGACACTGTTCCAGAAATAAATTGACACTGTTCCGGAAACAAAGAGCTTAAGTAAAACAGAGACTGAAGATGAAAGAGTTAGGCAGAGTTCACTTCTACCTTATGTGAATCAGAACTTACCATATTTCATTTAATAACAACGCTACTTTCCTTCTTCTTGGCTGAAAGCAGGGAATACCAGAGGAATGTCTATCTGTGTTTCATTGACTGTGCAAAGGCATTTGACTGTGTAGATCATAACAAACTGTGACTGACTCTGAGAAGAATGGGAATCCCAGAACATTTGATCGTTCTAATGCGAAACTTATACTTGGACCAGGAGGCAGTCGTCAGGACAGAGCAAGGGAACACTGCATGGTTCAAAATTGGGAAGGGCGTACGCCAGGGATGCATCCTATCTCCATACCTTTTTAACCTATATGCAGAGCAGATTATCCGGGAGGCTGGGCTCTATGAGGAGAAATGTGGGGTCAAGATTGGTGGATGATTTATCAAAAATCTGCGTTATGCGGATGACACAACCCTGCTTGCTGAAACTGAGGAGGACCTAAAGCACCTGCTGCAGTGTCAAGGACTGCAGCCTACAATATGGATTGAGACAAAGATTCTCACCACTGGACCAATTGGCAGCATCAGGATGGATGGTGAAGCGATTGAGATTGTACACAGTTTTAGTTTGCTTGGCTCCATAGTCAACAGTCTTGGCACCAGCAGCCAGGAAATTAAAAGGCACATTGCCATGGGAAAGTCTGCGGTTAGGGACCTCTCCAAAGTGCTGAAGAGCAGTGGTGTCTCTCTGGAGACTAAGGTGCGTCTGATACATGCCCTGGTCTTCGTAATCAGAGTTGGACAATGACCAAGGAGGATAGAAGGAGAATTGATGCCTTTGAGCTGTGGTGCTGGAGAAGAGTATTGAGAATATCATGGACTGCTAGAAAAACAAACAGATTTGTCCTGGAGAGGGTTAAACCAGATGGCTCCTTGGAGGCAAGGATTCTGAGGCTCTGTCTAACTTACTTTGGACATGTTGTGAGGAGAGACCGGTCCTTGGAGAGGGACATCATGCTTGGGAGGGTGGAGGGATGGCGCAGGAGAGGAAGGCCCTCTATGAGATGGATTGATTCAGTGACTGGGCTAATTGGGTTGGGAGTGTCAGAGACAGTGCGATTGGCACAGGACAGAGCGGAGTTTAGGGCTGTTGTACATAGGGTCGCTATGAGTCGCAGGCGACTCGACAGCACATAACAACAACAACAACAACAACAACAACAACAACTTTCCTTCTAAGGTGTGGTGTTTGTATTGTACTTTATGTGTTGGTCGACTTAGTGAAGACTGGCTAGCATTCACTAGCCACTACATATCTTCTCCTTCCATCAGGAAATTTCCCTTAGAAATCTGAAGAAGGATTACCAGAGTTAGAATAGACTCGAGGACAGTGGGTTTAGACTTTGGGTTTTCCTTTTATATATGGCACTTAGACATGTTTCTATAATCCACTTCAATTATCAATTCAATTATTCAATTACCACTATCTCCAAGTATCAAAAGTTAAACTCATTTTCTGTGATTGCTCTAAAAGATGAGTAAAAGAATGCTGTATGACAAAACTATAATTTTTATCGCCTATTTTTAAACTGGAATTACTTGAATTCTCAGAGAATTTTCTTATAAAATTTAGTAGTTATATTTCTTAAAACTACTATTTTCTTTGAATGTCACACATTGCCTTTTGGATTTTTTAAAGGCAAGGACATCTTTATTGATAGTATTGTGTTTCTACTAATTAGGAGCTGTTCACTTGATTCAACCCAATGGTTACACTCCATGTAGATATAATTTTCTTCTTGCTCTAACCTGTTTTCTATGCATAATTTAAACAAGCAGAGGGCAATATCTGACTAGCAACATATTCTTGGATTGCTTTATCCTCAAGGAAAGAGAACAAAGCAAACTATATTGAAAACCAGATATGGAGGAGCTACAATATTTTCTTTGCTGCACTCTGTTATTTAAAAAAATAGTCTAGGAATGTGTAATAATGAAAGTTTTAAGATGGTGACCTCCTTGTTATAATTATAAATAAATTGAGGTCATAAGTTTCCTAGATTATTCATTCAACCCAATCTTAATCAATTATATGCATCACTCTTTTTTAAAAGAATAATGGCTTGATATTTAATGTTTTAGTTTAACTAAACTAAGCACTTTAGTTCTTATTAAATTTGGGAGACAGTTGTGTGATGCATATATGCATATGGAAGTGCTTTGACATCTACCACTGAGTTATTAAAATATCCATTTCAAACCCTGTCGTACTGAAATCAATCAAGTCTTTCAACAGTGCACAGAGAAAATAAATATCTCAAACTGTCTATTCAAGTGTGTTTGGAGTTTAAAGAGCCTTAGATTGAATTATCATCAAAGAATAAAACAATATATTAAAATTTTGAGAAGTGAATTGCAGAAAAAATCACGCCATTTATGAAAACAAATTATTTTAATATATATTCACAACAATCTCTTTTCTCCTCTCTTTCTCTCTCCACACACATACACACACACACACACTCACACGCACTCCAGTTCATCCAGGAAACTTGCTCTAGTTACAAAAGAGCACCTTAAAAGAGAAATTGTACAATTGTTTTAGTGGTATCTCTTATGAGCATTCATTTCCTACAAGTAGTTTAGCTACTAGACTAGGAATAAGTGGATGAATGAGAGGATAGCAGAATAACAGATACCTGAATGAAGGAGGCTCACAGCAGCTGTTCTTACTTCAAGAAAAAAGCCTGCTGCCTCTGTTGATTCTGGTTTAATTGTGACCCACGTATTACAGAACAGAGTTCCACAGAATTTTTCTGGCTCTAATCTTTGTGGAAGCAGATCACCAGGCCATATTTTTCATGATTTTGTGTGTGTGTGTTAGAAACTCCATTAGATTTGCTACATGAGTGAAAGCCAATTGTGCTAATCAGGAGCCAATAATTCTAGAGCTTCCTCAGCCCTCAAATTCATGGAATCCTGCTAACGGGGAGAGGAGAGCAATAGGTAAATTTGGCAAACATGACAAAAACGTCAATTAGAAAACGAGACATGACACTTGATGTTATTAAATGAATTGTGCTTTCCAAGAAGATGACTTGTTTGTGATCTTGTTTGGAAAAAGGAATTTCAGAGTGGTTATTAGTTAAGATAGAGTCATACTTGTACAGAATAGGTACAAATCTAATAGAAATGACTTCTTGAAGACAGACAGTAAAATCTGACCACACTGTAACTGAGCTAAAGATCAAGAAATTACTTGCACAAACAGAAGCCAGGAGAAGCAGAGGCATAACCAAGAACTTTCTAAGAGAGGATGTCCCTGTGAAACAAGATTTCCAACTAACAGCTGTTGAACCATAGCTCAGTTATAACTGGCCTTCCATTAGATACGTTTCTAAGGCTGTAAATGATGCAGGAGACTCACCATTCTTGATCCCTGTGGAACAATTGGTGGATTTGAACATCCAGAGAGGCATGGTGTATAGGTTAGCAATACAACTCCCTATCAACTGTGCACCAGAGCTCCCTGAAGTAAGACAAATGGTCTCCAAAAAGGGAGATCAGGTGGTGTAGTCCACAGGGAATTGCACTGCTAAGGACCACAAATTTCCGTTCCTTTAAGGAAGCCCTAATTACTTAATGAATTACATGTCAGTCAGCTAACAGACAACTCAGCAGTTCAAATCAGGGGAAGACAGATAAAGTGTGGTCTATTCCTGTTAAGATACATAAGCTTGGAAATCTGATGGAGGGTTATCCTGAGTCAAAATCAACTCAAGAGCAGTGGGCTTGCATATTTTTTATAAATTGTCTATAAATTTTTTATAAATTGTTATTAGGTGTCATCGAATCGAGTTTGACTCATAACAACAGACTTGAGCCTTGCTCTATCCCATGTTACTCTTATCATCTGTAACACACTTGAGTCCATTGTGCAGTCATTGTGCCAACTCATTTCATTGGAGGTCTTCCTCTTACTCACTGACCATCTAGTTTTCTAAGCTTGATGTTTCTTTCCAAAGAACAACCTCACCTAGCAACATGTTCAAATAGGAGATGAAGTTTCATCATCTTTGCCTCCAAGGAGCACCGTGGCTGCACTTCGTGGCAATTTGTTGTCGCCGACCTTCAAAACCAATATAACTAGTTTTATTTTAAGTTTATTCTTGCATATCAGAAGAGTAAATTAAGCTACGTCTCAGATGATTTCTATACAGAACTGTACTTCAAGGTCAAAACTCAAAAGATAAGTATCAGCCATAAAGTCATTCATTTTGAACAGTTCTAAGAAGCTGATCCTCAATAGGATGTAATGACACGGTAAAGATTGCATGAATGGCATGAAATCAGGCAGGGTTCTGTTCTGCTGTAAATGGTGCTATTATTAGAGCCTGGACAATGACCATTTAACAACAACAATAATAGATTCCAAGGAAGCTACGAATATACTTGAGACCATGATACCATAAATGAGACACAGATATCTTTGTTTATAAGCTTCTACCTTCTGCCGACTCCAGTTAGCTTATGTATCAAGGTATTTTTTCCCATGTATCAATATCTTTATATTGTCTGAACAAGCCCAAAGGTTAACTCATACATTTCAAAACCTGAACTCTTAATCTTATTCTACACAGCACTTTGGGTGAGAAATTTGTGATCTAACCTGTAATTTCCCTTTTAGTGACTACTCTCTTCCATAATGATTTCATCACAAAATCTAGCCATTTTTCTTTTTCAATCTCTCCATAAAATCCAATTTACAGTAAATCCTACATTCACTTCTAATTCATACTATTGCAGATTTCTGCTTGGTTTTTCAAGAGTCATCATTCCATTTTTACTCTTGTGATCTCCAAGCTTCTTTTAAACTTTACAATAGCACAAGCAGCTTAAAACACAACATTGACCAACCATATTATTGCTAAGAAGTAAGGGTTACTTCAGTTGAGAGCCCTTCGGCCCAGTGTGGAAGGTGATGGACCCTAACCAGCCTCAATACTTGGGACCCAGGCTTCTTTCATGCCATGGGAGGGGGAAAAGTGTTTCTTCATAAAGGAATGCTGCATTTGATTTGCTATGTCCTCTGAGGCATGGTACTGCCCACAGACACAAATGTGAAAAAGACTAGAATCAAGTTTCTGCCTCATAACACAGCTATGATTTTCTCTGCATGGCCATAGAATTCTTCTCTACTCACTCAGCTTCTCAGCATTTCTCCTGAAGTCTGATACCCGACTGCCATATCTCTGTGGTCTGTTAAAAAATATATAGGCATCTGTTTTTTTAATCTTGTTTTTGTGATTTAAACTAGAGGTTAAAGTTTAGCCTCTAAAATACTGTTCCAGCAGGTATCATCCTTGTTTGTATAGCCACTTATCGGCTTAAAACCTTTGACAGCACTATATAACTTTGGGGTAAATAGGAAAACACTTCTCCTGGACTCACCACCCTGGTGTGCTTGTGGCCCACTCTCCCAGATCCACTCACCTTCACAGCCTACTAACCACCTTCTATTTCCCACACATGACATTCATTTTCTTTCCTCAGATGTTTCGAATTCGAATTCCTGTTCTTTTTGCTGAGAACATTCTTCCCTACTCCTGTCGGCTCAAAAGTTACAATCAGAACTTCAGAAAATCTCTCCCATGATACTTTTAGAAATTTAGAATACTTGCCGTACAATTACATCACTCAACAAGCTAGTCCTAGTGCTTATGTTTAGTAAAACACAATTTATTTATCAGGAAAAAAAAATGCTACTTCCTTTTCTAACAAAATAAGCCAAGAAAAGAAGTGGCAGGAATGAGGAAAAAAACTCTGTCAACCCAGTGAGGACAGAGAGAATCTGTCATGTGAAAAGAACAAGCAGAGAAAGGAACACAGGCCAGAAGACAGCCTGGAATGTGCAAAGAGCTCGCAGAACGTAAATCTCTCGTCTCGTTTCTATTAAGGAAAAGTCTAGGCTAAGCCATTAAGTGAATAACTGATCTCGCTCACTCTCTCATTTTAATTTTTTTTAAAGGAAGTTGTTAGGGAGATTGTCATTTGCTAAATGTCTTTGGAAACAAGCAAGAGAAACAGATGAGAATTATTAGATCAAATAGTGGTTAATGTACAAGATGTTCTACACTTAATAGGTAAACAAGACGTGGAAAAATCACCAGGACCAGATGGCAGTTCTTATGTCTTTTCATATGCAAGACTTTCCTCTCCAAACCAGAAATAAAGCACAGAAAAGAAGTGTCTGAGTTTAGTCTAACTGCCAGGAACTGGGAAAAGAATAATTCTGTCAGTTTCTGAGACTGCCATCTTTCACCAATATGGCCTTTAGGAACAAAGAACCAATACAAGTGTCACTCCCAATCAAAATCTCCTGTAACTTTTGAAACCACAAAATTAATTATTTTGGCAACGAAATAAAGTATTGCCTCCCACAGTTCTACCCCAATCACATAACATCCTAAACAAAATGAATATTTTGCAGTACATTTGCAATTAGATACAATACAGCTTTACAACATAAACACCTAGGGAAGATTTGTAATTTTCCTTCATTTTTACTATTATATTATTCAATTCTAGTTCTAATATTCCCAGCCAGAGGGGATGTAGACAGCTGGTTGAGTGAGTCATTCCCACTATTCTGAGAGACAGGCTTGAGCTTCATTTGCTTTTTGCTTATGGGGATATATAAATGAATCTTCAATCTTGCTCTCACTGTCCCCTACGGCCATGATGCATTTGTAGAGAAAGCAGGTTTACATAGCAGAAAGGCTTCTGTCAATAGTATTAAACCTGCTGTTATTTATCGTTTTGCTCATGATGTATGAAAGGAAAGGAACAGAAAGGGGAGGGGGAGGGATGTTACACTTGTTTAACAATAAAAAATAGGACTTTTGTTTTCTTCAATATATTTTTGTTGTTGTTGTGGCTGTTAATCACAATTGTGAAGCCAAATACTAAGTCAGAGCCCATGATACTAGCCAACTGTTTTGGAAAGATATGTTTATGGTAACTAAAGTAATTTGTGCAAAATGTTCGATGTGAAAAATGACCACTCTTTGTTTTTGTTAACGTGATTCATTCTTCTCTTAAGAGATTTTATGCTGCCTTTTCGTATTGATGGGAGCTAGCTATTTTGAATCCTTTCTTATTATTAAAATTGTTATTTTAAATTGTGCTAGACAAAAAGCTCTGATGAAAATAAGCAAAATAAAATGTAACATGAAAGAGACAAAGGCAGTACTTCTGAAGTAAACAATTACACACTAATAACTAGCTAACGCCAGTTACCGTTTCTGTTAGACATAAATTTTATTTCATTTTTATTGGGGTTTGTGAGGTGAAAAGAGAGAGAAGTAGATCAAAGTTGAGGAATTAGAACAGGAATGGTTGATGGAGCTTGGCTAGATGGAAAACATAAGGATAGGAAAAACAAGGGACAGCCTTACATTGTGGTCTATTGTTCCATACTTTAAAGAGTGCCCTCAGAAGCTGTGCTTTGCTAGAAGTAAGAGGTAATTTGAGTAATCAATACTTCATTCATCAAGGAGTGGGGAAAGCAAACAAATGTGGTTTAGGGCCCAAGGACTGATTCTTCTTCTTTCCTCTTTTATCCATGATCTGAGAAACAAACATATGATGGGAAATGAAGGAAATAAGGAAGTCATTCTAAATTTAAAAATTTAAACCCATTGTCATCCCATCAGAACTGACTTGTTCCTAACTCTCCAGTGGTTTATTGGAGGCTGTAAATTCCGTGGGAGGAGACTGCCCATCTTTCTCCACAGGACCCAGTGTTGGATTCAAAACTCCCAGAGTCACCATCTTTGAATCAGTAACATATATCAATACAATTCTAACTTCTCCGTAAAGTCTTGAGTACAATTTCTCTATTAAACTCGTTTGAGTAGTGTATACTTTCCATTGCTATCAAACGGATTTAATGTCCATCTTCCTTCTACAATTGATTTGAGGATATATGTGCAAGAAAGAAGACTCTTACAGCATTAAAGCAGGAGAGAAATAATACTTACATGTAGAAAGTTTACTAAAATAACACTCTGACAATGATCTGTCTTCAGAAAGCATAATAAAAAAATTATATTGATAGTTTTCCTCAAATTCCTTCAGGTTTTTTCCCTTTAATTCCCTCTGACACTCTTTTCCTGTATCTCCCAAACATATAATTTCCCCCATTTATCTCTGTATAGCTTGTTTTTCTTCCCTAGTTCCCTGATGTTGTTGTTGTTAGGTGCTATTAAGTACAACTCATAGTGACCCTCTAAACAGATTTGACCCTTGCTCCCTCCTGTGCCATCGCAATTATATCTGTGGTAGTCACTGTGCCAATTCCTTTGTATTGCCAAACCTCTACCATTCCAAGCCTGATGTCTCTCTCCAAATTTTATTTCCTCTTGAAATTGTGTCCAAAGCATGTAAGACATTTCACCATTGGTGCCTGCCATCAAGGAGCACTCTGGTATCGAGGAAGCTTCAAGATAGATTTCTTTGTTCTTTTGGCCAAAAGTCTTTTATGTATTCAATTCTCTTCACCAAGACTACAATTCAAAGGTATCTATTCTTCTGTCATCCTTATTTTCTAACTTTCAGATGCAAAGCAAGTGATTGAAAAGACAATGGCCTGAATCAGCTATACCTTAGTCTTTCAATTGTCATCCTGGTTTTCACTTAGAATTTTGGAAAGGATCACAATAGCAGGTTTCTCTGTAGCAACTCATCTTTATATTTCTCTTAAAACACACTGGAGCTCCAGCTATGAGTTCTTTGCTAGGACTGTGCTTTAGGAAAGGCTATTACATCAGCTATTATTCATTCAGTCAAGGTTTACTAGCAAAAACACAAAAGACTAGGATTTGTAAGATGTGTATGTGGACCACGACTATAAGAGGGAAAGGAAAAAATTTGGGTCAATGTCTTACTAGAAACATAATCTTCCTTAGAAAACAACAACAACATGTATAGGAACCAAATCCCTTAACAATATAGTCAGAAATAGCAGTGCTGTACTCAGAGATGGTAGCTGATTGTTTAACTTTGAATATATCTTACTCTCTATAGTCCTAGCAGCAAGCCAAATACCCAAAGCAACACTCAAACTAACTCATTGCCTTTGATTTGGAACCAAGCCCATATCTAATTCTCTAGTGAGTTTTTAGAGGCTACAAATCCCATGGGAGAAGATTGTCCTTTTCCTCCCAGGGAACTACTGGTAGATTAAAATCATCCTCCTTTAGTTAGTAAGTGTGCTTTCTATAGACTCTACCACCAGAGGTCCCCAGGTCAGACTCCTGAAGAGCCTCCAAGTCTTTCATTCCAGAACTTCCATGCATACTTCTGCCAACTTCAGTTGTCATCCAAATTTTTTAAAAAAATTGAATTTGGCCTGATTTTACATTTTCTAACATGCTCAAACATTTTAAATCAATTAGAAACCCCACCGCAGTAGCACTGGTTGATTTACCATTCTCCAAATACATGCTATGCCCATTGTGACATGGTCTATGCCATGATTGTGCCAATCTATCTCTGAATTCTTGACATAGACAGCCAGAATGGCATGCTCTGTGCATGCTTCTTTAGGAGGTAGGATGACACAAATTATTTGTATTTGACTTTTAACAAGGTAAAAAAACAGGAAAAAGGGAAAAAATACAAACTTTCCTAGCAATGTCATAAAAAAAAAGCCTGATAATCTGCTTTGAGAAAGATTTCATTCAAGAAAACCCTATTTGGAGTAAATGAGATTGCCATGAGTTGGAATAAACTTAATGACAGTGGGTTTTGTTTTGTGGGTTTTTTTTGTTTGTTTGTTTTTGCTTGTAAGGGGTTTTAAAACAAGGTGTTTTATTTGTTTGTTTTTTTCAGCACACAATCACATATAACTAGTGTGCATCACTTTTCTATTTCCACTGAATTTTTGTTTGTTTATTGCTAATATATCTATATAACCAATTGCCAGGTACCTTGGAGTCGATTTCTTAGACTCTCCTTTCAGGATCTCTACAATGTTTATCATGTCATAGATTTATTGGATAACAGCTGAATGAACTAGAAAAGATCAGAGTATACAAAAGCTCCCTGTCTTAAATCTGAATTAAACATGAGTGATGTATTTTTATGGAGGAACAGTTATTTCTCCTCAAGTGGTACAGCAGTGGTCTATTTGCTCTACTAAAGTAACTTAGAGTTGCTGTTTTGATGAACAACTGTGCCACAAGTGTGTTAGACACCATAACTGGCTACCCATCAGGGGCAGTGTTTGGTAGAGTTCCCAGATTGATTCAATTTGGAAGCAGGAGTGGCATCCACTTCCCAAAACCCTTGTATTTAAGAGTCGGTTGGGCTTAAGGACCTAGTATTATTTCATTTTTGAGAAACATTCTTCTAAGTGGTACAGCACCCTTCTTTCGATTTGATATGTTGAGGTAATCTGGGTTTGCTGTGCAGCTGAGTCTTGTGCCATTGGGGGTCAAATGCCAAAACAGCTGCCCATGGTGGACAGTGATTTGTGAGGCTCCCAGTTCAAGGCAGGTTTAGAAGTAGGAGTGGCATCCGGTTCCTAAATCACATACCTCTGGAAACTCTATGATTCTGGAGAAATTATAATAGTTATAGAAAGTTTTCAGGCCTTTAGTTCTTATGGTTGCTATGAGTTGTGCTCAACTTGATGGCAATCAACAACAACAGCAACATCAACATTAACATAAGATAAATAATCCAAATCAAGTGAAAGTCAACCTAAGGCAAATTTCAGGTTGTCATAAAAGAATATATCAGAGCTGTAGGGGGTCATTCCTTATCCGTACTATGACACCATGTGAACAGTCTACTAAGAATGAAGGCAATGCAGGGTACAGAGGTTAAGAATACGGGATTTGAAGCTTGATCCGAGTTCAAATACTAATTCTCCCCTTAGTAGATTTGTGACCCTTAACAACCTGCTTAACACATCAGAACAGCACCTCTAATATTTGGGGATAAAATTATTTACTTCAAGGGAATATTATAAAAGACGACGGAGAAAATGTTTCACATGGTGTTTGACCCAAAATAATGATTGCTAGCTATTGAGAAGCTGGTATTTTTCTGTCTAAAATAAATCTCTGAGTCCTTTAATCTTGAATGTATCTTCATAAGTAAAATGTAATGATTACAAATGTATGTTTTTTACTTCAATTGCTGTTGGGTTGTCCTAAACAGTTTAATCTGAATACTAATTTGTCAACTCTACATGCCATGGAAGAATTGAAATTATTACTTTCTGCATAAAAAACAAAGGATTTTAGTCTGGATTTTCAAAAGACTAGAGAAAAGAAATTAAATGTGCATGTATACATATAAATAACTATGTAAAACTATACATAACTATTAGAAATATAATTTAAAAGTAAATACTTTTTTCTTTTAAATTCATTTTAATGAAAGTTTACAGAGATTTAGAGTTTCCAGTCATTCATTGTTGCACTTTTCTCCCTGCCCACCCCCTCCCCATAAAGGACTTTTAAAAAATCTAGTATTTTGACCTCACAGAATTATTTAGCATCTTAATCCTTGATGCTTTTGTTTTCTATTCTAAAAAGTAAGGTTAAGAGTACATTCAGAAACAGTTATCTAAGTACATTGCTATAGGAACTATCCACTACCTGTCTGTTTTGTATTTGGTGATAGAATTCGGCAGTGAATAATAATAACTATACTGTTGCTAGTGAAGAATTTTCAAAGTTATCACTGAAAACCAAACAAGCAAAAAACCAAGAGGTAGAGACACATAACTGACATGTAACCTATGCAAGTAATGTGGCACAGCAAAGGCAATATTTGAGAGTTAAAGGTTCATAGATGATTCTTACCTGGTGATAGGGAAATAGATTTCTCATTAAACCTAGTCAAATGTATGCAGAGATAGCTGCAATGTATTTTAACTCTTAATTTCTTTGTTTTCATCTTGTTGATACAAAAAAAAATATAATCTTGATCAAAAAATTATCTTAATTTCTTAGAACACTTTGAAGAGAAGTTAGTAGTAAGACAGGATTATTCTCAAAACACGGAAATCCAAGGAAGAGGTACAGATGTTGGACTAAAACAAGCATAGTTTATCTTTTGCTTTTCAAAGAGAGGAGCGAACTGGGGGGAGGGGGATAAATAAAAAATGCAGCAATAAATGAATGAAAATCCAAAATCTCTATAAAAGTTCATTAAAAAATAAAATAAAATAACCCAAAAAACAAGCAAAAAAACCCCCAAAACCAAGCATAGTTCTCTCAGGTTGCAGGGAAAAAAAAGCAGATAATTGGGCTGACTTCCAGCCTAGCAGGACACAAAGCAGAACACTATGTTGATTGGGGCTGTGAGGGTTTTCAATTTTCTTTGCTTCAGGCTTAGCCCCAAACTCCCATATCAAAAGGCATTTAGTCAGTACCTGCTCAATGCTTACAAAGCAGGGAACAAAAAAAAATGAGAAAGACATTGATGCCTTGACTTAACTCTACAATCTATTAGTAATGCATCTTTGAGTAAAAAGCATCCATGTTCCAGTGAAGTTATGTTTATATTTGCTAAACTTTCCATGGGAAAATTTCTCTTCACAAAGAAATATGAGACAAAATTCTTCATGTATGTAACATTATTATTTTGATAGAGATAAATGTTAATTACTAGAACTATATTTAAAAAAAAACCAACAGCAGCAACACCACTTTACTTTACTTCTCTCATTTTTTTTGGTTCCAAACAGGAGGAGATCATAGTTGTACAGTAGATGATTCCTTGCAAGGTTTTAAGACTTCAGGGTTTTTTTATTAAGGTAGTATATAGAATAGTTTATTTTGTGGACTATAGAATTTCAATTGACCTAAAGCCTCACAAATATACATTTCTAATACCCTAGGACTAAATGTTAATTAAACTTTAAAGAAAGAAATTGCAAATATTGAATATCACTAATCAGTGTTCAAATAATAGGGCTATTACAAATTATATCTGTTTATATTTTCACATACTTTATTGTTTACTAATTTATATAATATTTTTACTTTCACATTTCTGTTGTATAGCTCCTCTGTGAGATAAGAATTATTATACTCATTTTATAAATGGGAAGGTGTGGTGTTAGCCTAAAGTTGGCATTTTTGGCTATTACCTTAGCCCTCTCTGGTCCCCAGCTATCATAACTGCAGACAAATGGTCTTGCAAATAATCAACAGTGATGGAACTAAAATAAGAGCGAGAGTGCTACCTACACTGAGCAGGAAAAATTAAGGAAGACTGGAATAAGTTCCTCTTGAGAGCAAGACCCTGGTGGCAAGATCCTGGTGATGGTGGTTGAGACACTGTGGCATTGCTGTGGAGAAACTTTGGCAAGGTGTAATCAGAGGAGCACTGAGATAAAGGGCACAGTTAAAGGCTTTGCTATTCTTGCCAGATAATGGGAAAAAGGAAGCTAATTGCTGGCCTTAAACTGGAGCCTAGACTAATTGAGGAATCTTGTTTTGGGACTGCTAGGTTAAAACTTTTATTTGCATTGGGTAATTTTCCTCACTCACTCTCCTCCTTATTTCCCTAATAAACCCCATTCTCAGTACCACAACTGTGAGTAAAGCTTGTGATTCAACAATGAATAAACAATCCTTTGCTGCTGGTGTGGTTGTAGAGGCACCATGGAGCTGGGCTATGGACTCCTTATTTGCTTTCTGCTCTCGGATGGTGAAAGGTTGTGCTATTCTCACTCCTTCGGTCCTGTGCCCTCATATTCCATGAGCTCCTTTCACAACAGGATAAGACTTCTTCTTGTTAGGCGGCATGAGGTCAGAACTGATGCATAAGTTATCCAAAGTTGGTTTTCAGAAGCTGTAAGTCTCACGGGGAGAACACTTATTAATTTTCTCACTAAGAGTAGTTGGTGGATTTGAACTGCACACTTTTGAGTTGGCAGCAGAGCTCTTTAGGCTAAGATTTGTTTTGGCCCAAGATATCACATACAAAAGGACTTGTTAAGCAAGAGAATCAGGAGTGGAAATCTGGTCCAGTAAGAATCTAAAGTCAATTATTGAAGGGATCATTCTATATCCTAGAGTCTAGTTAACTGACTTGATATATTCAATGAAATATGAGTTATGAAGTTTTATAGTTTCAGATCCTGCATCTTTAAACCTGAAATAAAAATAAAATTTCACCTAGAAGAAGCAGATCATACAGACAATTAGATTAGTAGCTACAATTTAAACTGTGTTTATAAATACTTGAAAAATGAAATTTAATACACTTACTATTATATGCAAACAGAATACATTTTAATATTTATTTGACATAAAATGCCTTTTAGCACCTTGTAGTATTTCAATATTATTTTGATAGAGGGAGCAAGAAATCAAGTTCAATCAGTTTTATGTCACAGCCTGAAAGTTGCTTTTAAAACTGTCAAGTATTTTCCTTTTCTAAAATAAAACAAAGAAAATGAAAGATCTACTTTCACCTCAGTGAGAGCATGTCTCCACAAAGGCTCTTCAATTCCAAATGTCCTGAACCTTTTGCCCAAATGCCACTTAATAAAGCCCTGAGAACATGAAAGTGTGTGTGTGTGTGTGTGTGTGTGTGTGTGTGTATTTGGGACTCTGGTGGTAGAGTGGCAAGAAGCTGCATTGCAATCCTAAAAGAACATGGTTTAAATCTGCCCGAAGCTCCATGTGAGAAAGATGTGCAATCTCCCCCCTGCAATTAACTGCCATTGAAAACTCACCAGAGGGTCAGCTATAGATTGATTTTTTACTCTATGGTACACAAAACTAACAAAATAAGTATATGTATATAGCATGTTCTCTTCAGCAAGAAGTTCAAAATATGCAACTACAAAGTTGCATTGTATGCTAGTTAATAGAAATGTCTGGTTAACCTAATACTAAATAAACCAGGTTTAGCCATTGTGATGCACAACTCTTTTTAAAAATAGTAGGGGAAAAGAATTACTTAAGCAAAATGTTGGCAATCCTGAATTGAAGTTACTCCTGCATAACCTTTTTGGATTTTATACAGAACATAAGACTATAAAAGAAATTTGGAGAATCTGTGGCCTATTCCCTTCCTTTTTCATTTGAAGAAAATTATATGCAAAAAAAAAGAGAGAGAGAGAGAATCCCTGAGTGGGGTAAAACACTACCACACTCTGCTGTTAGCTGAAACATTAGTAACTTCAGTCCGTGAAGAAGGACCTGAGGGAAAAAATAAAATGACTTGACAGTATACATGTAAAACAGAAATGCATTAAAACTCTGTAAATCACAGTTCTACCTTGACAAATATAGTCATTTTTAGTCAGAATCAACTTAATGGCAAGTGATAATATACAAAAAGTGACATTTCATTCGGTGACATTTAAGAGCAAAGTGTCTTCTAACTCAAAGTCTCTTGAACGGTTTGGGAGGCTAGACAGAGTTTGACTTCAGTTCCACCTGTGTGTTTCAACTGGTGTGAATTATACATGATAGTCATGGTTGCAGGCCGTAATGGTCAAACATAGTCTATTTACTGTGGTTCAACCCAATATATTAGGCACTTAGACAAACTCCATGTGCTAAGCAAGTTCTCACCATACACTCTATATACTCTGGGCACACTCTGGGTAGCACTCTATGGCTTTCGGCAAACCTGACACTGGTGTTCTGGTGTCTCATTAGCAAGGAGTTGTGCTCCAACCCAAAGGCACACAGTTGAATTCACCAGCTATTCTGCTGCAGAAAAGAGGCAGTCTCCTCTTGTGCGATTAATTGTCTCTGAAAAACTGCTGGAGGGTCAATTATGAGTTGGTTCTGACTCAACAACATACAACAGCACTATATGAAGATTTAGATAATTGGGTAAAATTCACAACAACTAGCATTTCCACAGTTGAAACCAGGCCTCAACAGAAAGCTACAGTGATACAATGACACTGTGGGATTTACAGTGAACAACCTGAACAATCTCAATAAATAAGAAACTTTAATTCTAGAAAGAATAGTGAGGGTTTAACTTGTAAATCATGATGTTGTTGTTATACACCACTGAGCCACTTGCAAATCATAGTGACCCTATGTACAATAGCCCTGAAACCTACTCTATCTAGAGCCAACCTTACTGTCTCTGGCACACCTACCATCATTACCCCAGGCACTGAATCAATCCATCTTATCAAGGATCTTCCTCTCTCACACTGTCCCTCTGCTCTTTCAAGCATGATGTCCCTCTCCAAGGACTGGTCCCTACTTGCAATATGGCCAAAGTATGTCAGACAAGGACTAAGAAATAATGTGCAACCCAATGGTCAAACCTAGCACACTAAGCCATTCATTCATGTACCCAACCTTCATGTATCAGTCTCCATTCTGATGGCCTAGTGATAAAGATTTACACTGCCAAGCCAAATAGAGGTAGTTCAAATCCACCAGCTACTCTGAGGGAGAAAGATTAGCAGTTCTCTTATTTTATAGCCTCTGAAAACTCTCTGGAGGGTCAGCTATGAGTTACAATGACAATGAGAGGGAGAGAACTAGAAACATTATAACCTATCATGTTTCTGAGGATGTACATCTTTTCATGATGAGAGTGCTCATCTTTCTTCCAGGTAGTAGACTTGAAATGATGATCTTTTGGTTAGTAATGCAACTTTCAATGCATTGTGTTCCAAGAGTGCCTTACTACATGCCATTATTCTTGGTAGAGAGCAAAAACGAAGATGACTTTCAATGATATACATTGACATGGTTGCTGCAACTATAGGTTGAAACACAATGTTATGGAGTTCCACAATATCTGCTCTCCCTAATAGAAATCAATGTGCTTAGGTCATGACTATTAACATTATGTAATCATCCTCCATAATCTGGTATAATCATTCTATGTGTTCTACATCCAAACTTGTATGATACAGGATTCTCTAATTCTCACCAAGATGGAGCCAATTCATAGTTCACACTTCATTACATTTTTGAGGCTATAAGTTGCACAGAATGAGATTATTCATCATCCTCCCAAGTAGTTGCAGGTGAATTTTAATCAACATAAAGTATAGCCTTTGAGATAGCAGTGAAATTCCCTGTAGACTAGAGTTCCTTATGATGCAGAATTAGTTGTACTTATTTTAAAGACACTGGGTACAATCTATAGGAAAAGATGGCATCTTGAATCAATCTTTTATAATTTTCAATTTTAAAGAGTGAGTAGAAAGCAAACTGACCTTAGTACGATCAGGAAGGAAGTTTGTGATGGAGTGCTTCTTTTGGACTTAACATCTCTGTTGTTTTAGACCCAGGGAAGAGTATTGACTAGACACATGGAGATCAAGAAGCTGTCGTCCAAATGGAGCAAGGGAATATCATATAGTTCAGAATCAGGATGGGTGTGTGTCAGGGTTATATCCTTTCTCTATATCTATTTAATCTTTAAACTGAGAAAATAATTCATAAAGCTATTCAAATAAGAATGTAGCATCAGGATGGTAGCAAAACTCATCAACAACCTGTGTTAAGCAGATAACAAATCTTGATTGTTGAAAGTGAGAAGGATAAGAAATACTTGCAGCAGAAGATAGTGAACTTCAGCCTTTTCCATAGCTTACATCTCAACATCAAGAAAACAAAGGTCCTCAATACAGGACCAAAAGCAATGTTATGCTAGACGGAGAAAGTAGTAACGTTTTCAGTGATTTCATCTTTCTTGTATCAACAGTCAATACCCTTGATACCAGCAGAAATGAAATCAGAAGATGTATTTCATTATGGTCACTATGAGTCATAGAAGATTTGACAGCACAAAACAACAACTACATTTGGCAAGCTGGCTTTCAGGAAACTCTCCAAAATGCTGAAGAGCAATGATGTCAGTGTGAAGACTAAAGTGCACCTGGTTCAGGTTATGTTTTTCTCAATTACCTGCTCTGCTTCAGAGAGCTGGACAATGATGAATGATTACAGAAGACAAATTGATGCATTTGAACTGTGGCACTGGAGAATTGTACTGAATATTCCATGAGCTGTCAAAAGAACAAACATATATATCTTGGGAAAAGTGCAGCGAGAGTGCCCCTTAGAGGTAAGGACAGTGAAACTTCATCCCATACACTTTAGCCATGTTGTTAGGAGGGGCTTTTCATTGGACAGGGACATCATTCTTGGAAAAATGGAGGGTCAGCAAAGGAGAGGATGACCCATAATGAGATGGATTGACACAGTGGCTTCAGCAATGGACTCTAGTGTGTCAAAGATGATGAGGATGGCACAGGATGGGAAGGGTTCCGGTCATCCGTTCACAGGGTCACTAAGAGTCATACTCAACTTGATGGCTCCTAACAAAAACAATGACAGGGAAAGCCTAAGAGGAGGTCTGATGAACTAGTGGTGGGAAGCGGTACTATAATTCCAAAGGTACAGAGTTTGAATCCCCCTGCTGTTCTGTAGGAGAAAGAAGAGCAATCTTCTCCTGTGCAATTTACTGTCTCTGAAACAGTATACAACCACAACAAGAAGAAGCTCTAGAGTAGTGCATTATGTGTTACATTGTGCATTGAATGGTCAACAGTTGCAACCCATAAATTATTTCATGGAAGAAAGTTGGCCAACCTCTTTCTGTGAAGGTCTATGGCCTAGGAAATAGAGTCTGTCATGGTGAGTTGAAACCTGTTTGATGCTAGTGGTTAATAGTAAAAGCCTACATTGCTTTAAATTATTGGAATTATGAGAAGACAAGGGAATTCTAGAAAAGGTTCAACAAGAAACTGAGTAGAGGGAAAAACTACATTACAGAAACAGTAGCAGTAGAACCAGACTGTTTACACAAGATAGTATAGGAGCTGAACTAGGCAGTAAGAGAGATAAATGTCTTCAGGAAGGAGGATGTTTTGCAGAGTGTGATGCTTTAAAATTGTTGGTATAGCTAAATTTGCGAATCCACAGACCAAGAGAAGTGAATATCTTCAGGTCAACACTTACTGACATAACAAAGTACCTCCAGGCACTTGTTAAAAGAACCAAAAAGGTTTTTAACATTTTCTTGAGCAGGACAAAGGCAAGACTGCTTCACAAGGACAATGAGCTGAGAGGTCAAAGGACCAGAAAGCAGAAACTGAAGAGACAAGAAAAAAAATGGGAGAAGAGGTACCTGTACCTATATCTCAATAGATAAGTTCTTGACTTCAGATGGTGATCCCTGAGGTTTGAATGGGTAGAGCTACACCTCCTAGGTTTCAGAAATCTCCTAGGTTTTCTTAAATCTTCACCAACTTAGTTCCAAAGTGTAAGGCTGTCTTTCATGAATACAGGGGGATGTAAGCAGAATCCAAGGCCTAGATTTGAGTGGATGGGACTCCTTACTTAGCAGGTGACATTTATGATAAACTAGACATAAAGGAGGGATCTCCTCAACAGCAAAGCAATGGATTTTAATCCTTGTGGGTGGTGAAGGCAGAACTGAAGTGCCCAAGGCTACCTAGGATCTAAAAACATGGCCAGGACTAAAAATTCCAGACAGTTGAGCCATCATTCAAATGGGCTTAAAGAACGGAGAATTATTTTCCAGCCTCAAGAGCTATTATAAATTGCTCTGTGAGGTTATGCACTTACTTGGTGTCAGTTGTTCCTGCTTTCCCTCCAATTTCTCCAATTTATGGTGAAAATGTCTGTTTTGTACTGTAACCACAACTGTATTTTGGAAATTTATAACTTGCACTGTAGATTCTCAAGTAAAATTTTGTCCAAAGGATGGAACTTTAAGATGTTGTGGATGATATAGTGGGTTGAATGTTTTGGTTATGGTAAGGACATGAATACTGAGAGCCAAAATGTGGAATACTATGGATTCAAATTGTGTCCTCCAAATATATGTATAATTTTTAGTTCATGAAACTCAATAGTAAGTAATTCATCTGATATTAACATAGCAATAAATGAGTGAGTAATAACTAATTTCAGTTGTTGTTTTGTACTTTAGAGTTGGAACCGACCCATATCTGACCCTCCAGCAGGTTTTCAGAGGCAGTTATTTGCATGGGAGGGGATTGATTACCCGTCCTTCTTCTATGGAGCAGCTAGTGGCTTTAGACTGCATACTTTTGGGATAGCAGCACAGCTTCTAACCACTAGGCCACTGGAGCTCCTTAATATCTAACCTCTATGGGTTCTCTATTGACTTAGTTCATAGAGGATTGCACTGCTAATGCAAAGGCAAGCCTTTCTGGTGTTTCTAATCTACCACTGTTTCTGTGGAGAAACAAAGATGAACAATCCCTTCCCAGCACTTTCACAACCTCAGAAATCTATTGGATGGTCAGTTAGTAGTCGGTTCTGACTCGATAGCAATGAGAGAATTTATTACATTAATGGGAAAGGTTTGTGTTAATAATATTAGTGAAACAAAAAACATCCCGCAATCAACACTCATGGTAGCAGAAGACAAGAATTCAAAAGAAGTGCTACATTTGGGAGAGAACCACTCCAAATTTCTAAAAAGCAAGGATGTCAGTTTAAAGAGTAGGTGTACCTGATCCAACCTTGGTGTTTTCCATTATTTTTATGCATCTGAAAGTTGGAAAATAAGCAGTTTGCTTGGTTCCACAATCAGCACTCTTGACACCAGTAACCAGAAAATTAAAAAACAAATTGCACCTCTCCAAACTACTAAAGAGCTACCATGTCAGTCTGGAGACTAAAGTATGCCTGATACAGGCCATGATCTTTGCAATGACTTGTTATGCATCAAAGAGCTGGACGATGACTAGGAATGATAGAAGGACAATTGATGCCTTTGAGTTGTGGTGCTGGAGAAGAGTACTGAACATACCATGGACTGTTAAGAGAACAAATAGGTTCATCCTGTAGAGGATGAAGCCAGGCTTCTCCCAGGAGGCAAGGATTCTGAAGGTTCATCTGACCTACTTTAGACACGTTGCAAGAGACAAGTCCTTGGAGATGGACGTTATGCTTGGGAGGGTGGAGGGACAGTGAAGGAGATGAAAACTCTCAATTAGGTGGATTGATTCAGTGACTGGGGTTACGGGTGAAGGTGTGTCAGAGACAGTGAGATTTGCACAGGATAAAGCAGGGTTTAGGGCTGTTGTACATAGGGCTGCTATGAGTAGCAGGTAATTCAACGGCACAAACACAGTTACAGAAGAAGAATTGACATTTTTGAATTATGATATTGGAGAAGAGTATTGAGCTGCCAGAAGAACAAACAAATATGTGTTGGAGGAAGTGTAACCGGAGTGCTCTAAAGAGGTAAGGATGGTAGAACTTCAACTCACATATTTCAGTCACATTGTCAGAAGGGGCTAGTTCTTGGAAAAAAGATCTTATTCTGCAAAAGGTTGGGAGTTAGAGGAAGAGGAGAAGTCCCTCCCAAAAAAGACTGAGCTAGTGACTATAACAATTGGCTTGAGCATATCACAGATCATGAGGATAATAGTGCACGGTTCAGACCTGCTGTTCATATGGGCACGATGTGTTGAAGCCAGCTTAATGGCACTTAACTACAACAGCAACACAACATAATCTGTAGAATTATGGTACACTTTGAGTTAACTTCTTTTCAGGTATAGAAGCAAACTCATTACTGCCAAGACAGAAGGGCCTCCTACAGAACACTTCTTTGCACCAACTTTCTTATGCTCTGAGCTTTCTAAACCCTGCCAAAGATTGTTGCTGAGGCATAAAGAGTTTTCCAAATGATGCTAAGTCCACAGATGTTGAAAGGATACAAACACCTTCCCCACAGTCAAAAGAGAGAGGAATTGTTCCACTAGAGTTTCTGCCTTTATTGTGGATTTTAGCTTCCTTAACTTGAGAATTCTTAACTGTGAGAAACTCTTGAAAGTTTTAAAGAGGAAGAATGTCAGTTTTAAAACTAAGATGTCCCTGACTCAAACCATTGTATTTTCCATTGCTTTGTAAACTGTAAAAAATAGCAAAGTAAATAAGAAATACTGAAGAAGAATTGAAACCTCTGAATTGTGGTGTTAGCAAAGAGTACAGACTATTCCCTGAAATGGCTCAAGAACAAGCATTCCCTATAGGAAGCACAGAGTGTTCTTCAGAATCAATGATGACAAAATTTTATCTTATATACTTTCTGACCTCTTGTTAGGAGATGCTCGCCCTTGGGAAAAGAAATCATGCTGAAAAAAGTTGATTGATACATTGATACATACTGATAACTGTGACAATAGTCTTGCACATGGAGAAAATTGTGAAGATGGCACAGATTAGAAAAAAGTTTTGATTTGTTGTTCATAGTGTCACTTGTAAGTTGCAGCAGACTTACTGACACCTAATAAAAACAAACTGTGAAAGAACAAATTTATTTTTTAAAGACATTCTTTTATGCTTTTTATATTATACCAACATGACCTCTCTAAGCCACACATCAGTAGTTGTAGGGATGGCAAGATCATGCGGTATTTTTTCAATTTTACCTAGGGCCTCAATGAGATGGAATTGACCCAGTATTACCTATCATTAGCAACAATAGGGAGTTCTCGTGACCTCCAGGTAAGGAACTATACTGCCAACCCAAAGACACCAAGTCTGAATCCACCAACTGCTCTTTGGAAGAAATTTGGGCAGTCTCCTCCTTGGGATAACTGCCTCTGGGAACTTGCAGTAGGCTAAGCTATAATTCTGTTCACACTTAACTCCACATAACAATATCACCACTAACAAAACACTAAGTGATGGGCATGGTTCTAGAATGGTGAGAAAATGTCATTGGGTTATTATTATCCTGCTTTAAGCATTCATTAAATATACAAACAAAGCAAACTCATGATTAAAAGAGTGGGGGCAGGAGTGTGGAGTTTGGGGAGGTGGGGAAATCACTGGGATGGCAGAGTTTAATGGGTTGGAGGGAGGGGGTGAAGGAATTAGGAAGGATCTAAGGAAGATCTGAAAACATAATAAGGGTAATAGTGGGCACAGATGAATGGTGGCTAATTTGTTAAAACACAAGGTTTATCAATGATTGTATGAAATACAATGCGAATGAAGGACTGTGAAATGCAATGCATATGAATGAAACACAGTGTGTAAGAATTTTGTATGCAAACCAATATAAAAGGAAAAGAAAGGGAAAAAAAATCTAAAATCTAGGCAGTCAAGGGAAGCATTCCATTTAATTAAAAGATCCAAGAGTAGAAAGTGGCAACTCTTGGGAAGGATGACTGGGCTTGCAGGCTAGAGGGATATGTCAGAGTTCATCACTCTCCATAGTAACGATTAATTATATATTGCATTTTTATAAAAATACAGTGAAAAAATGTACCAACTGCAATGCTTATTTTTAGGATATTTCCTTCTACTTTGATAGTTATATAGAAAACATTCTAAGATATTTATCAAACATATTGAAGAGATTGAGATTGTTCACAGTTTCAGTTTGCTTGGCTCCACAGTCAACACTCTTGGCACCAGCAGTCAGGAATTTAAAAGGTGTATTGCGATGGGAAAGTCTGCTCTTAGGGAACTCTCTAAAGTACTCAAGAGCAATGGTGTCTCTCTGGAGACTAAGGTGTGCCTGATACAGGCCATGGTTTTTGCAATCACTTGTTAGCATCAGAGAGTTGGACAATGACTAGGGAGGATTGATGCCTTTGAGCTGTAGTGCTGTAGAAGAGTATTGAATGTACCGTGGACTGCCAAGAAAACAGATTCATCCTGGGGAGAGTTAAACCAGGCTACTCCTTGGAGGCAAGGATTCTGGGGCTTCGTCTGACATACTTTGGGCATGTTGTAAGGAGAGACAGGTCCTTGGAGAGGGACATCATACTTGGTAGGGTAGAGGGACAGTGCAGGAGGGGAAGACCCTCTATGAGGTGGATTGCTTCAGTGACTGGGGTAATAGGGATGGGTGTGTCAGAGGCAATGTGATTGGCACAGGATAGAGCAGGGTTTAGGGCTGTTGTACATAGGGTCGTTATGAGTCGTAAATGACTCAAGGGCACATAAAACAACAACAACATTATGCTAGCCAATGAAAATGAATATATTTTACAATGCAAATTCTACAGACTAGGGCAAATATTTTTCACAGTTTTATGCTTCTAGTCTATGTTTACTATTTAATGTTTATACTTGAACTAAAATGATTAAAAAATATCTATTTTCTGTATGGTTCTTTTTCCTAACTGAATCAAATTATGAAAGAAAAACATACCTCAAACATTTAATTAAAAACAGTTGGACGGTGAAAGACAGCAGTGCTGTTTCTAAATGGAGTGGTTAGAGTTTCTCTGAGTAACGTAACTTGTTAATTCAATGCAGAATTTCTCCTTTCATAGTAGGAAAAACTTTATTAGTGTATGTCTTCTAAATGGTGAATTTCTCCTGGACAATGATATAAGAAATACAACAAGTGTCTTTTATATACTATACACTTTGACCGATTTAGAGGATTGGATGGTTTAAGTATGTGTATTATTTTGACTAAAGAGTTCTGTTGTATAGCATAATACATGTTGTGTTATTAACCAAAAGCTCAGTGGTTTAAACTCAATACCTGTTACAAGGCAGGAAGGATGGGAACTCTCCTCCTGCAGTGATTTATAGCCTCGGCAGAACCATGGACAGCTGCTACACATCATAACTGACATGACAGCAGTGCATTTTGGGGGTGTAATTTGTTGTTTGCTTGTTCTAATGTCATCGGGAGTATTATTTTTGTTTGTTTGTTTGTTTGTTTGATTGTCTTAGTCGCTCTTCTAATGTCTGATTCAAACACATTTTACTATTTATCAGTCTTCACATGACAGGAGAGAACAAAATTCAAGGTTAATTCTCTTTATCCTGGTAAATTTTTGTCGGTGAGGGCAGTAGAACATTGGTCACTATGATGCTTCTCATTAACTTTGTGTAAATTATACTTATCCAAGCCATTCACATTCACTATTTCAATAGAAATGAAATTAGTTTAAGAAGAAATGAAGCACATTTCCTCTAGTCAGTCTGTTCTATAGGGTGAGGGGAAAGAAGTATGTATCTACAGTCATTGTCAATAATGTATGCAGATACAGAACAGGGTTTCTGAAGGCCAATATACAGTGATCAAGAATTAGGTCTCCGCATGCTTCAAGGATGCTATGAAATTGAAGTAATTGTTGTAGTTAAATTACAAATAGATCACTAGACTCTGCTTTAGAATTAATCACTTATTGTTTGAAAAACCAACCTACATCAAGATAACATTTGGGATCTGAAATGGAATTGTGTTTTAATTTATTAAGAACTTTTTTTATTGAGGGAAAAATAAAATTCAAACAAGTAGTTTTTATAGGATTGTCAGACAATTAACTCATTTCCTTTGAATCAGAACCAACTTACACCTGATCGTCCAGTGAGTGTTCAGTGGTGATAATTCACACAGGAAGAGATTACTTATCTTTTCTCATGGAGAGCAGCTAGTGGATTCAAACTGTCTGCTTTGGGGTTGGCAGTTCAACTCCTTATTCACTAGGCCACCGGAGATTTGTAGCATTGTAGGTATTCAAATTTTGTCTCATATTCCTGGAACATATTGGTCCAAGTTTTAAATTTAACTCAATTATTCGTAGCATCTTTCAAATGCTGTTTTCTAGTGAAAGATAATATATAATGAGATATAGCTTGAATAAGATTTTGTTTTACCACTTTCATGAGCATTGAGGCTGTATGAACTCAAACCATTTTGTTTTAAAGTGTAGTTAGCAATATGATAAAGTAGCAAAATGTTAATAAATAGCCTTACGTTATCACAACAGAAGTTAAAAAAGGATACAAAAATTGAAAGACTAGTGACAAGAATAGAATAGTAATAAAACTGAAAATTTATTTATTCAATATTTCTAATTAAGTGGATAAACAGATACCATCAAGATCTATTTTGCCTTGAATGAAAAATGATTTAAAGTCTCAGAAAACAAAATAACCCCAAAAGACGAAAACTAAAGGTTGTTACTGAATTGTTACACCAGGAAATGTTCTACAATGTCTTGTATGTTGCTGTTCTTCTTTAACTAAGAAGAAGTAACAATATACTCATTTAACTAAACAATGATTCATTCATTCATATTTCAACATTCACTTTTATTAAGTGTACATTAAAGTGGACCTGGTAGAGCAGTGAGCAAGATAGAAAAGTTTCCTACCCTTACGTTCTATGGAAGGAAACAAATAATGGACAAATCAAGAGAGAGGGAACAAAAGATAATTCCAGGATTGTTTCCAGTGTTATCAAGGAAGTAAGACAGAGCAGATAAAATAGTAACTAACTGGAGCGAGATCAGGTGGGTGCAGCAGGATAGGGCAATGTTTCAATCTGTTTTTCATAGAGCCCCTTTGAGCTGTAGTTGATTTGAAGTCCCATAACGACAACTAGAAGGAGCAGCTTAGAAGATAAGGTTTAAATTACAATTGTGATTTGTGCAGGACCTATTCAGGGGATATTGGATGAATCTATTCTCACAAACAATGTATTCAAAGTTTGTAAATAAATTCGCATATTTTTTTTTTAAAGGAGAGAGATAAAGGAGTTCTGGCAGCCTCGCAGTTAAAAGAGTTTCACTGTGAATTTGATCAGCTGCTCCGCAAAAGAAAAATAGGCATTTTCCTCCCGTAACATTTAAAGCCTCTGAAAATCCATTAGAGGGTCAGCTGTGAGTCGATTCTGACTAGATGGCACCTAACAGCAGCAATAATTAAAAAGCAATACTTTTTAAAGCTCAAACAGATTGTACTTGGTTAATAATCTAAAGGTTAGTGATCTAAATACACCCAGTGGTTCTGTGAAAGAATGGTTCTGCTTTCCTAAAAATTACACCCAGGAAAGCCACATCTCCATGAGTCAAATTGAGATCTCCGTGTGCCAGCACTGACTCTATTATTTTTAACTGGGAAAAAGGAACAAAATTTCGAGGGGTGGCCTTGTTGTTATTATGTGCCATCAAGTTGCTCTGAGTTTCAGAGAGAATATAAGTCCTAAAAAGTTTATCATCCCTGGATAGACTTCTTTTACTTTTGTTTATTCTTTATCTTTTATACAAACTCTTGGCTTATTTGTTGTCAATAAAATTCATTTTCTACTCTGTAAATAATACCTGCCCCTCAAATGTTTGTTTTCTGTTGCATTTTTCTTTGTTTTCTTATTTCCCTCATGATTTAGATAAATGTCACATCTTACCCATTATGATCAGAAAAGAAAAAAGAAAAATAATAATGTTTATAATTTTTCAAAGAATGTCTTCTATCCTGCCCTGGCGATTCTTTATAGGTTAAAACTACATAATTGAGTAAAACAAAACTAAACCAAACTAAACAATGTGCATTATATCACAACATCAAGAAACCAAAAATTTCCCCCTCTGTCTGGACCAATTAGGAAGTATTATGATAGGGAGAGAAAAGATGAACTTTGTCAATGATTTTACCTTACTTGGATCCACAGTTAAAAGACTTGGCACTAACAGTCAGGAGATGAGGAGAAATACAGCATTGGCAAGTCTCCAATTGAGAAGTCAGGGGCGTTTCCCAATTACTGAAGAGCAACAGTGTCAGATTGAGAACTAAAGTGCCTGATTCAGGCCATGGTCTTTACAATCACTTGCTATGTATCTGAGAACTAGATAAATAAAGCCAACAGAAGAATTGATGACTTTAAGTTGTGGTGTTGATTAATACTGAATATCCTATGGACTGTCAAAAGAACAAACAGTTAAGTCTTTGAGAAAGTACAGACAGTGAGCACCTTGGAAGCAAAGATGACAAAGTTTAGTTGCACACACTTAAGACATGTCGTTAAGAAAGGCTATTCCTGGGAGAGGGACATCATCATACTTGGAGGGTCAGTGAAATAGAAGACAACCTTCAAAGATATAGATTGACACAGTGACTATTACAATGGGCTCTTGTATGTCAGAAATGATGAGACTGGCACAAGAAAGGACAAGGTTCAAACCTGTTGTTCATAGGATAACTATGAGTTTTTCTTGACTCAGTGAAGCCTAACAACAAGAAGCCAAACCAGCTGCCCTGTAGCTGATTTATCTTAAAAAAAAAAAAAAAAAGAGAGAGAAGAGCAAAAGGGAGGGAAAGGGTGGGCAGGGAGAAAAGCGCAACAAAGAATGAATGGAAATTCAAAATCTCTGTAAATGTTCATTAAAATTAATAAAATATTTTTTTAAAAAATGAAAAAAAAAAGAATAAAAATTATTAGAATTTTCTTCTGTGTTACCTCTGGGTGGTGTCCAACTGTTAACTTTCAGATAACTGAAGAATTCTGGAGGTAAAGTCTGTAGGGAATTTTTCTACTAACTCTAATATTACACCTCTCTGGGGATTGAATTCACTATTGGATCCTCAGGATCCAATAGAAGGTCAGCTATGAGTCTTCTGATTTGACAGCAGAATGAAATAATTCCGTGTAAACTGCTTGTGATACATAAAAGAGGGTATAAAAAGGAGTGGAATATATAAAAGGAAGGCTTTAGCAATTGAGCCACTTTTCCACTTTTAAAACAAATGTGAACATTAGCAATGATTAGAAAAGTCACAAATCCCAGCCCACTGCCCTCCAGGATGTCAGCTGAAAGACTAACATGTGCTGGACCCAAGCCATAGTCTTTTCAATTGCTTCCTATGCAAAGTTAAATAGTTCATAAGGAAGTCCAGAGAAGAACTGATGCCTTTAATTATGATGCTGGTGAAGAATATGGACTATGTCATGGATTTCCAAGAGAACAAATATATCTATCCTACAGGAAGTGCAACCAGAGGGCTCCTCTGAGGCAAGGATGGTGACATTTCATTGCACTTACTTTGAACATATTTTCAGAAGGAATCAGTTGCTATGCAAGGACATCATTCTGGAAGGTAGGGTCTCAACAAAAGAGAGACTCTCAATGACATGGACTGATAGTGAGTATGGACTTGAGCATGGAAGAGATGCTTGCATGACAGAGATGCTCAAGTAAGGTTTAGATTTGTCGTTCACAGTTTCTCTGTGAGTTGGGATTGACTCAACATCACCTAATGACAACTGCCTTCTAGTCAATTCCCTTTCACAAATACGCACCATTGAGTTTCCAAGGCTAAAAGCTGAATCGGAAAGATTATCTCTCTTTTTTCCCCCCTTGCAAAATAGCTCGTGGATTTTAATCACAAGCTTTCAGTTAACAGTTCCTTAAGATGTGATAGTACAGGATTTCCATTGATCTAGTAGAACTAGTTGAAAAAGGGCCTACTTCGATCACCTTTGACCACTTTAAGTATTGCTATTTTTTTTTAAGATTTGCCTTATCTAACTAATTTACAATGTCATGTTGTTCTCCACGACTTAGACACTGTCTGGAAGTAAAGGAAGTTCACAAGGGGACTTTATGAGTTCTCTTTGGTAATATTACCTTTTCCAGTGAAAAATGAAACAATTGTCAGTGTTTTCAAATATGGATTAATATTAATATTCCAGCATGGCTCCAGTGATATCTTTCTAATTCCAGCATCGCTAAATTATATTTTTAAAAGTCTGTCCTTTTAAATGACAGTGAAAAGGAAAGAATCCTACTCTCCAATTATACAGCTGGGCACAGTGACACAAAGCAAGCATAGGGGAATGAGGAGTGACAGTTGACTTTACCGAGGCTGAACTGACTAAAAGGAGCCGAAGGTAAGAAAACAAGATCTTACTTGAAGGATAAAGGTGAGGCAAGAAGGCAAATTGGTTTTGTTTTGTTAAGAAGATTAATGATATAAAGTCAGGAAGGTGCAATAGTTTTATATGTATATTAAGTAGTCCCCATATTAAGGATCAAAAAGCAGTACAGCAGCACAAACAAATGAGCATGGCAAGCAGTTTTCAAGAGGAAAATACAGGCTGTGCATATTGCAGGGATGATAGGGGAATAAGAACAGTGCATTGATTCCCAATATCGAATTACATTCACCAGGTGAGATTTGTGCAGGCATTCTGTTATTTGCCAGAATCCATTAATGACATTCTTTCATTGCATTTTTCTAGTTAGAAAAAAAGAGAGTGGGCCATTTTAAGGGAGATACTATTGAAGCTGTTAGTTAAAGATAGAAAGTTACCTCCAAAAACAAAATGCTTAACTTCTGAGATCAAATGAGACTGGGCACATTTAAAGACTCTGTGCTAGTGTCATATGTTATTGCTCTGTTATCTATTTTAGAAATTGTGACTTGAATGAAAGTTTACAAAGTAAAATTATTTTCCATTCTACCATTTCCATACAGCTTGTTTTATTACAATGATTAAAGAACACATAATGTATATTATAGTATATATAACTACCAAGAAAACTCCAATATGATACAACAGAGCCATCAAAAATGATACCTCTGGATGTTTAACATAGAATGTAGAACTCTTGGATTAGCTCAGGAGGATTTGTAATTTTCATATACTCTTAGACAGATAGCCATATTCTGGTGCCCTAGTGGTAAGGAGCTGCATTACCAATCAAAAGATACGCAATTTGAATCCACCAGCTGCTCTGTGGGAGAAAGATAGAAAATCTTCTTTCTTATTTACAATCACTGAAAACCCAATGAAGCTCTAAGTTGGTTCTCACTAAATGGTACAAAGCAATAACAACAGGTCATAATAAAACTATTTAATCCCTACAGATCCCATAACATATGCCAAATTTTTATGGAAAAAATAACAAGTTCATCCTAAATTCTATTTAAACATGGACTTCACATA
This sequence comes from Elephantulus edwardii, assembly GCF_000299155.1. NCBI lineage: Eukaryota > Metazoa > Chordata > Mammalia > Macroscelidea > Macroscelididae > Elephantulus > Elephantulus edwardii. Next base: position 16,433,082 of record NW_006399782.1, on the reverse strand, counting down.
TTAAGAGGACAATAAGACTTAGTTCTTTGATGAATTATCAAGACAATTATAGTTGATGCTTCTCTCAGATCCACATCCAAAAATTTCTCTAAAGCACGCATCCTAAGTAAACATAGTAAATGCATCATATACGTTTTTACTTCAAGACCAGTTCCTTCTTCTAAGCTAAGTGTCAGGTTTCTGTCCGCACAATTCAGACATAGTCTGGAAGGAAAGAAATCTCAAGTGAGACTTTTTGATTATTCATGAGATAGATATTTGTGAGCCACCAATTTGCCTAACTAACATTCACAATGACAACCTTTCAGAAAAAAACCTCATATTATGGGAGAATATTTTAGGATCCTAAAATCTAAGACAAATATTCCAAATATCTTCCAAATACTACAAGGAGATTATGTTGATAAAGATACATACTTCCTTCATTGTCTTAGTCTCTATCTTGGGTATAAATTATTTGTAAAACAGGCTGATTTAAGCTATGCTTTAGAAACTGAATAAAGGTTAAAATACAAAGCATTCAAAACAGTGGTTAAAATTAAAAAAAAAATTAAATACAAAATTTGCCATGAAATCAACACACAATTAAATAAAAACAACCAAAGTCAAGGGCTGAAGGGAGAGAAGGCATTTCTGTCTCTATTCTTCCTTGTTTCTTTCCTGCAGCGGCAGCTGAAGGGACCTGCCAGAGACTTCAATGCAAAGGGAGAATTTTGGATATGAGGAGCCACTTCAAATTGACATAAGACTGTTTCATCTGTCAGTCAAGGTATGAGGTGAATAGTGGAATAGCGGCAATGTCACTGAGATTATATTCCTTTTCTCCCAAGTATAGAAGAATACACTTGAGTCCTCTTTTTTCTAAATGACTTAATTCTATAAATTCCTGGGTATAATGTAATATGTTTTCTAAGTGGCCTCTAGTTCATAATATTCTATCTTCCAAAGTTTTGTTGATGGAAACTTTTGGGTTCAGAAGAAAAGTACTGAAGTTAAAATAAAATACCGTTTGTATCATTCATATTGCAAAGGCAAACCCAGCCTGTGCTGGTCCACGATTGTATAAACAGACACAGAATTGCTTTGGGTGATGGTTTTAGCTTTTCTAAGTGTGATTGCATAGGATCAAGTTGCACAAACACTGAGAAAAGGGGAGCAGGTGCTCTAATGCTATTGTCCAAAAGGACAGGTGGTAATAAATGAGGGATCAGCATTGCCAGGGTATTCTCTTTCTTCACACTCTGGAGAGATTGTATTTTCTGAGTGTGTAGCAGATACACTGTGGCCCCTTTACAAAAATTAATGTTGCTTCAATTGAAGGATAGGAGATGTTTAACCTAATCTCTGGGAGATACGCCAGAAGGAATGTTTACAGGGAAGGACAGAGGAAAAGCTTTTATTTAAAACTTGATGAACTTTATATTGTCTAAAGCTCATCCTAGGTCACAGAGGCTCCTGACAGCTGAGATAAAAGCTGGGTTATATTACACATATGTGACAACATGAGGGGAAATATGTACAAATGTTTGTTGAATCTATAACAACTCAAATGAGGGGAAAAAACCTAAAAACTTTTGTATGCTAAAAGGAATGTGGAGCTAGAGGAAAATGAAATATTTATCATAACAATATTGAAGGCACAGGTAATTTCACATATGGCTATGAACAAGCTGCTTCAAAGAGTATATCTAACCAGGACATCGGAAAATGACAGAGGGTTTGAAAGGTGTAGAAACGAAGAAGGTATCAAAGACGGCATAATCAAAGCTTACTTTCTTTGATTATTTCTCCTGAGATAGGAAGAGATCATTATCACCACACTTGCCATTTGTTGAACACCCCTTGTATGCAAAGTAGTGTGCTAGTGAACCCTGCTTATTACTCTGTTAAAAGAAAAGGAAACACATCACCCCAAACTTCCACAGATTAACATTGGCAGGATTGTCAGGGCCAAGTCCAAAGTATAGAAAGAACTTAAATGAAACAGAGCAAAACAGAGTTGAACATGGTACAGTGTGAAATAGAGTCTGCCCTCCTCACATTCATTCTAAAGGTGAACACAGTGCCCCTTCCAAAAACTAACCAACCAATTAATTGGACGCTCACAAGTTCGTTGAATCCAACAAATAGTTTTATGTGTACTGTGTACTTAGTTTTTTGCAAACCTTGGTCTAAAAGTTTAAAAATGAAACTTTAAAAGTGAGTTCTAGCAATGTAAGGGAGGTAGCTACGTAAATTAGTTTTGAAAGTTTCTTACTACTGCTGTTGAGAGACTTCCTCTTGCTAGAGGCAAGGGTAAGAGTTCAGGTAAAATTGCAGTTCTGTGTACAACTCCCTAGGTCCTTTTCTGACTTTTGGTGTTTGCACATTCTGACTTTTGGAAGCGGGCATCAGCCTTTTTCATGGTGGGGAACACTTCCTAAGGAGTGAAATTTCTTCCTCTAATGAGCTAGCAGTGTGAGGAAAGAAAGAAGTAGATGAGAATAGGTGATGCCAATAAAGAAGAGGTAGAAGAATCCATAAAGTTGGGGTCCTTGGCATAAACAGAAGATGTGCATTGTTCCCCAGAATGGAATCTTTGCTCTGTTTGTCTTTACCCCTGGGTTTATCATTCTCATGCCTTTACTCTCTCTCTTCCATCATGCTGTTTTGTGCTGATACATCAATCCCGCCTCAAAGGGACTGTACAGAACAGAATATAACTGTAATAGGGTTTCTAAGACTACAGACTTTACAAAAGCAAATAGCACAATTCCCCCCCTTCATTCCCACTCTTCCACCTTAAACCATAGTAATAAACAGTACTCTCCACTCTCTTGCACTATGGACTCTAAACTTGAATGCCTCTATTACTCTCTAATTCTGAATTTTAACCTGTAAGTCCTGTTGTAATTGATATAAAGCCCTTGGATTTCATTTCTAATTGTTCAAGTTTGTCTTCCCAACCATATCATAATTAGATAAGAATATATAGATCAAGTCTAACTTAAAATATTAGCAGAGCAGTCAGGAAACAAAAGAAATGATAGATGGATGAAGACATGATGATTACATAATTATTACTATCCCAGAATTTCCTCCAGGTGATTAAAATTTTAATATAAAATATATTAGTACTTTTCCTAGGAATTAAAAATCCATGCTAGAGTTATTAAATGAAATAGCTGCCCTTTGGTTTATGTTTTGTTTTATTTTCCTAAACCACTATAATTTCCATAGGGATCTAGACTAAAACTAACTTAATTATCGGCCCTCATAATTTAGTTTTAATCAGGGTGACTCTGAGGTGTTACAATGCAATGCTGTTTCTTAAATGAGTCATAACCTGTCTTAGTTTCTTAATTTTCAAGTGGAGGTTTGTAATATTAACATTCAGTTGCTATATTTCCATAAAGGGCATTGAGAATGACAAAAAAAGATGGCAGTTAGATTAGAAAACAAAGCAATGAAAAAATTTTATTCCAACTGTCCATTCTCTGATAAGAATAAGAGTTCTTTTAATAGGCTCATTTAAAGAAAAATATAAAGAAGATATCCTAGAATACAAATGATAGTTTCTATATGGTTTATAATTAAGGATCAAAGATGTATCTGTTTGTAATGGTTGTATTGTCACATGTAACAATGGTTATGGATTTTATGACTTAAATCAATTCCTAATTCTTTCATTTTACCACCATTTTGTTCATCATCTTATTTCTTCCTTAAGCTTACTTTTAGATTATCTGACATCCTCACTGTAATTGAATGGTAATTTACAGTCTCAGTATTATAAGAGGCTAATATCAGCAGCTAAAAGGGAGTCAAATAACAGAGATAGACTGCTTCAAATTCACAACTATTAAACACAAAGATTCTTTGCAAAACATCTATGAAACGTGTTGAGTACATACTTGCTAAGAGTGAAGTTCTAAAACCTTGAAACCAGTAACATCCAGAGAATACTATTTCAATTTGAGTAGATCTCTGTTCATGTTTATAGACATTTTAATACAACTTGATTAAAATACCAGTGAGTCAGAAATCCTTTGTATTTCTGAGATGCAAATAGCACAGAAAGAGATTGCCAATATTTTTCCTGTGAAACTGCTCATGGATTTGAACTGCCAGAGAGATATAGCCTTGGAATTAGAATCATGGATTATGACCAAAGAGCTCCCTATTTTAGAAAAGACAATTATTACTAAAAAATATCTGCAAATAAAAGTATGTGTATTGTGGCACAGATTTACAACTTTTTTTTTCTTAAAGAATATTTAAAAGAAAAAGGGTATGATCTTTTTAAGACTTCTGAAATCTGGAATTAAAACAATTGCAATTGAATTAAATGTGCTGCTCTCCTGATAAACTACAAAAAACCCCCAATGTGGAATGTGAAAGATTTGAAGAAGTAGGTACCTAAAATGACATCTAATCCTTACATCTCTTACCTTTACCTCCCATCTCTCTCTTCAATGTGCTCATAAAATAAATTTCAGCATTTCAATCCAGAATACCCACCACTTCCAAGTCAAGATTGCCTCAAATATCTCTATCCACATAGCAGCTGTCATTAACCACTGCCATGCTATTTCCACCCAATATATTAGACATATTCCCTTTTCAAAACTTATTTCATTGCATATTTTTACCTGTATATTTGTATCTGAGTAAATTATTTCTTCCTTAATGAAATGTTTATTGTTTGGAAGTATGTGCACATTTACCTTCCTCAGCCAATCTGTAGATATCATTCTCTCAAATTTTCACCAAATGTCAGTTTCTTTCCACTAATCAATCATGAAGTTTATCTCTGGATTCCTTCCAATCTGTCTACTTTTTTTTGGTAGTCAGGAGAACCAAACTGAATGGGGCCTTCTAGAATAGGTCTCACGAATGTCATTGAGAGTGGAACTGTCACCTTCTTATCCTAGGATAAAAAGCTCTAAATAGAGTGAATCCAAAAATAACATTAGCCTTTCAGGTGCCACATCACACTGAAACGTACATCTTTTCCTTTTTCAGTTTCCCATCTCCAGATGTTTCACCCCTATCTCTGCATATGTTCTCATCAGTTCAGAGATTATTAACATGTTGCCGCAAATGACAGCAAATGTGTTTCTAAGCATGGTCGTCAATCTAAGAATGTGCAGCAACGTGTTAAGAGTGTGATTGTTTAATATTACTCACAAACATTCCCTAAATACCTGTGTAAATTATATTTTTTCTTTTATATAATTTTTCAGCCTCATTATATTTATATATACTGAAAACTCAAACTCATTGGTTATAGAGTCAGAACAGACTCAAAGCTGATTCTCCAGCAAGTATTTGGGAAGCTGTAAATCACACAAGAGGAGGTTGCCCAAATTTCTCATTGGAATTTGTTAGTGCTAGAGTGGATTTCATATATCGTAAGCAAATCTATTTTGCAATAAACCCATTGCTTAAGTCTTCTGCTATGTATATGAATTTTTATGTTGCCTTTTTTCAGTATGATTCAATAAACATTAGCTAAATTTCCATAATGCATTCATTATGCTAAACATTAGTATGGAGACTAGTGTGAAGCTAAAAAGTTGGTAGTTGCAAAAGGAGCTTATACAACATTGGAATAGCTGAGTCTGACTTCTACCTACATCATAAAGGGGAACTGTCCCCATTAGTAATATCCATAGCAGAAAAGAGCTACTTGGTCAGACATGCTACTTCACAAGCTTCTGCATCTATTTTTACTAATCTCTGGCTCTGAGTTCATTGTTGACTTATAGACTTTACTCACAGTTGTGAGGCATCACACAGTGCAAGCCCAGGTTTAGTGCAGCAATTCCAAACCAAATTTACAAGGTTCCCTCAATCAGTGCCAGTCTGGTTTCAGTTCAGTTCAGTAGCACAAATTCAAGAAGCCTCTGGATTCCTGAATAATCAGGGAACCTTTATCTCAGAGTAGCTATAAATCAGCTTTTCCTTCAATCATCTGGCAACAAAGCTTTTAATTGTAGCATAAATACAAGGTTCCTCTGATTATACTTTGCCACAGTCTTTCCACAGCAGTGTCACAGTCTCATACCCAAGGTTTTGCTCTAGTGTGGAAAGCACTCTATCTCTTATTTTAGCATCATAGCTGTTGATGATCTGCAAGACCAAGTATCCACAGTTAAGGTAGCTGTAGACCACCAGCAAGGGCTAACATAATAATTAGAAAAACCACAGTAATATGCAGCAATGAACAAATAGAAATCCAAGTTCTTATAAATGTTCATTAAAATCTCAATAAAAAAATAATCTAGAGGTATCAGAGATAAGATCTGTTGATCTACCTCCACATGGTCACAACCTTGAAAATCTAATGGGGTGGTTCTATTTTGTATAAATATGGTCATCATGAGTCAGAATCAAACCAATGTCAATTAACAAAAACAAAATAAGAAAATCACCATGATTTTCTAAATGTACTATATTCCCATATCGGCATAATAAGTGTCTCTGAATGACACTATTTTTCTTTAGTTTCATGATGGAAAACAAGAAAGTAGGCTCCAAGAACAGAGAGAACTAGTATTTTATCAAGTGTAGGTGATGCAGCATAAATCCTAGTTAGCCTTGCCAGGTGGGAAAACAGACTTCCTAAGCCTGTGCTCTAGGCTTTAGTAAACAGCTTTACTCCCGCAGAGAATTTTGAAGAATTAGACTCTTTTTTCAGGCATTTCAATAGGCCTTGAATGCAATTCCTTTGATTGCCCACCTTCCTTGATTTAGTTTGCCCATCTTCTGTTTCATCTTGGTTATGCAATTAAATTTATAATTTTATTCAGATTGAATAAGGAGGACTAATTGCTTTAGGGACACTGAGCTTCTTTTAAAGATGATGGGAAAGTTAAAAAACAAATACAAGTAATGATTTAGCAATGTTACGAGCTTAATAGATGTTACTCATCTCTACAGATAATCATTAGTGGAAATTCAGGCATTTGTTTGCGATTTTTTGGTCATTGTTGTTTTTTGTGTTTATGTATATATATATATATATATAATATCACTTAAAAGTTTCTACTAGGAAAGGTAGCTGGATACAGATACAAAAGCTGAAAAAGGAATGTTGAGTTTGAGTCTAGACGCTGGCACAAACATCCGAGAATGATGTCATGAGCCCTGTCTTTAGTTTGAGACTTCCTGGGTTTAATAACACAGCAATAGGAAACGATGCTCAAACCTTTAATGCTTCAGTTACTTCAGGGTCAAAGTGGTAAACATAATTATCTCTCTGTCAGTTTTTGTATAGACTAACAGGGAATTCTGATGGTTTAGAGGTACTGTCAACCCAAAGACACCCAGTTCAAATTCACAAGCAGTTTTGCAGAAAGATGGGCAATATCCTCCCATATGCTTTACTGCCTTTGAAAACCCACTGGAAGAGTTGATTCCAATAGCTGCTGCTGTTATGTGCCACTGAGTCACCTGTGACTCATAGGTGACCGTATGCACAACAGCCCTAAATCCTGCTCAATCCTGTGTCAATCTTATTGTTTCTGACACACCTACCCCCATTATCCCAGTAACTGGATCAATCCACCTCACCGAGGGTCTTCTGCTGTCCCTCCACCCTCCCAAGCTTGATGTCCCTCTCCAAGGACTGATCCTGCCTTGCAACATATCCAAAGTATGTAGACGAAGCTTCAGAATCCTTGCCTCCAAGGAGCAATCGTGTTTCACCTTCTCTAAGATAAACCTGTTTGTTCTCTTAGCAGTCCATGGTATATTCAATACTCTTCTCCAGCACCACAATTCTAAGGCATCAGTTCTCCTTCTATCATTGTCCAGATTTCTGATGCATAGCAAATAATTGCAAAGACTGTGGCCTGGATCAGGCACATTTGGTCTCCAGCTGACATCGTTCCTCTTCAGTATTTTGGAGAGGCCTCTGACAGCAGACTTTCCCAGTGTAATTTGTCTCTTGATTTCCTGGCTGCTGATACCAAGGTGTCAATTGGGCAGCCAAGCAAAATAAAGTTGTTAACAGTCTCAATCTCTTCATCATCTATTATGATGTTGTCAATTGGCACAATGGTGAGAGTCTTAGGGTTTTTGTTTGTTTGGGTTTATTTTTTTTGTTAATTGTTTTTATTTTTTGGTTGTATTTTTTTGTTTTTGTTGTAGTTTTTTGTTTTCTGTTTCTTTTTTTGTTGTTTTTTTGTTTTTTGTTGTTTTTTTTTTTATTATTTTGAGCTTCAATATTGGTGCTGCCTGACCCAAATATTCCATAAAAGCATCTGTAGCCACCATCCTGGGATAACTATTTTTAGTAATGTTTTCTAGTTGATTTGCTAACAAAAAAATTAATACTTCTGAAAAGAAAATGTATTTCGTTGTCTAATAAAAGTTTATTAATGTGTCTCCATCATTCACCATAAGAAGACATGCTGATTCAATGATAGATTCCTTGCCTTTCATGAGAGGACCTTTGCTTGATTTAATCTCTGGCCTGAGTATCACCGTGGTATTAAATAGGTTTCAGGAGAGCTTCCAGAATAAAAGAGAGTGGGAATAAAGATCCAGATATGTACTTCCAAAATAGCAGTCAATGAAAATTCCACAGACCACAGCAGTTTCTACTCCTCGTGCATGACATTATTGAGATTCAGAATCCAACTGGAAACCAGCTAACATTTTCAAGAATACATGTAACTTTGTTGAACAAATAAAAATTTTCCAGTACCTTTTCTCTAGAACCAGGAAAAAACAATGAACAAGAGATTGAGAGGTAGTGCTTTGGTGCGAGCATTAGAGCTTCTTTGAATCAGGCTCATCTCTTCCTATACCTTCTCAGACAACCTTCACTTCACCACAATGCTTTATGGAACAGTGTGCAAAGGGATTACTTCTGTATCAGTTTTTCACTACACTCCCTACCCAAATCTGAAGATACAAATGCCAATGTATCTGCATTTCCAAGTTGACATCTTATCAACCAATACACTTGTTTTTCTCTAATCTTGTTTTTCATCACGGAGAGGGAGAAGCCACAGTTCTCCATGGAGGCTAGGATTCTAAAGGTTCATCTGATATACTTTAGACATGTTACAAGGCAGGATCAGTTCTTGGGGAAGGATGTCATGCTTGGGAGGGTGGAAGGACAGCTCAGGAGAGGAAGACCTTCTCTGAGATGGAGTGATTCAGTGACTGGGGTAATGGGATAGGTGTGTCTGGGACAATGAGATTGGCAAAGGATAGAGCAGGGTTTAGGGCTGTTGTCCATAGGGTCGCTAGTAGTCTCAGGTGACTTGATGGAACACAACAACAACAACAAATTGAAAAAAAAAACCCTCTAAATTAAGTGCAGTGCTGTCTGTACCAAGAACATCATTGACAGATAATTAAATATTCATAATAATACCACTAAATATCCCTGTGTCATGCTTCAGGATTGACTTATCTCAAACTATGTTCATTTTATTTTAGTTTCTAATCACATGCTTGCATTTAAATGAAAATGAATTAAATTTTAAAAAATTAGAAACCTTGTGACACAGCCAATTTAATTATAAAATGAAAAGCCTAATACTCTGTATATCTATTTCTGCAAGAATTTTTTTCCAAGAAAAATATTTAGCATGTTCACCTTTGTTTGATAAAATTGTTTTCTTCTGCCATTCTTATTTTTATCACATCCAGAATAAATTTATTCTTTACCATGTCTCCCCTTATATTATAATAAAATCTCCAATAGAACTAATTTATTCATTGGATATTTATAATTGGTTTAATACATCTGATTCTCCTACCTCACAGATTTATCATGATAGCTTTTTCCCCCCACTAGTGGTTCATTCATTTAAACACACCTCTATAAGTCTCCAACCTGCTTATTAGGTGGGTTATATTGTTGTCCCACTTGTAATGATTACTCCTTTGAATATTCTTCATGTTGATGTGTTAAGAAGTGGCTGCTTGTTGTTTTTTGACAACTCTCACTTACAGATATTCAGGCATGCTAATACTTACCTGTCAGATATTTTGACAGGTAAATGCATATAACCTAGTCACAAACTATTATATATTGATAAAATATTTACTAGCGGCAATTTTTAATATGCCACCACAGTATTTGCCTGACAATTCTGTAGTTTCAATGAATTCATAGTGAACCAGCTCTGACCTCAAAATTTTAGCCAATTAGTATGTACGTAGAAGATGTAAGAGTGCATTAGCATCCAGCTATAAAGGGCTATGTTTGATTCTTTTTTAATTTAAATAGAGGAGAACAATTCTTTGTTCTAAATAACTTATTCTCATATAAAATACTAATGATCTTGGAGAGATACATCTTAGAATCCATTTTTAAATAAATAGCCAAGTATTTGTTGTAGACATCTATAAAATCTTTCAGGAGAGAAGAAAATAACATTTTACACCAAGTTTTATGAACAAACAAATAAAAATAGCCATTTGAGAAGAAGTCCAGACAAAAGTGTGTAATGTATTGGTAATCAAGAACCATTTGTTGATTACTTATCAAATGTAAACATTCATAAAACAGGGAACAGTACCTGTAGATAAAATAGTAATACTAGTCTGTAGAGAAGGATGGGAAATCTCCTTCCAGGTGATTTACTGCCTCTGAAAATGCTATGAGGGGTCTGTTATTGATTGGTTCTGACTCAACTGCAAACAAGAATTAACAACTAGTCTTTACCAAGTTCCTGCTGTGTTTCAGACATATTTAATTATTTTTGATAAGCATTAGAGGAATGATAGAGGAGTCATCATAATATGCTTACTTTGTTGTTGTGTGCCATAGAGTCGATGAACATCAAATCTGAACCCTGTCCTATCCTATGTCATCCTCACAATTCCTGACACACTAGAGCCCATTGTGGTGGTCACCGTGTCAATCCACCTGGTTGAGAGTCATCCTTTCCTTCACCAACACTTGACCTTTCTAAGCATCATGTCCCTTTCCAAGGAAAGCTCAATTTACAGATGAGGAAACTGAAGCCTATAGGGATTGAAAAAGAAACATAAACTCGACTCATTGCTTGCTGTCAATTTGGGAACTAACTCATAGTTGACCTTCCATTGGGATTTTGGTACTAGACATTGGAAAAGGGGAGATTGCGTATCTTACTTCCTTGAAGATGCTGGTGGATGGGAACTGCCAGAGAGGAACAGCTTTGGGGAAAGTAGTTCAATTCCCTAGAGCCTGTGTGTCAGAACTGGCAGAATTGAAATCATGTACTCATGACTCTAAAACCAGAACTTGTGTCTACTACCTATTTCTACCTATGGTGAGCACTGTGTCTTATGTAGGACAGATAAGGAAACAAACAGCAGGATCTAAACTTGATATCTGCTTCTAATTCCATCCATTAAAAAATGGTTCCTTGGCATTTGCCATCATGCTCTTATCAAAGGTCCCTTACCTTTTATGAGACCAGGATGGATTTCTTAATGTTTCCTAACCCAAAAAGTAAAAAGAACTCAAGGGGAAAAGAGGAATTAGAGAGCTTGGAAGCATGTCCTACATGTGATGTAAAATTTAGTTGAGTCAACAATGAAAACTGAGGGGAAACAATACAGTCCATATATGGCAAGTAAATTGAAGAGTAATTATTAAGAAATTAAAACAAATTATGATAAATCACCCCTAATTTAAATTTGGTGACTAAAAAAGTTCCCCAGATCTATTTTGTATAGAACTCTGAAAATTGCCTTAAAAAAAGAGCATCCTGAGAGTGAGAACTTGGACTGAGCAAGGTACAAAATATAGAAACTAATCTCCTCCCAGTCACTTCTATTTAGGTCAAATTTGCAAGGGAATTGCATATTCTATGAGAGGAAGACAAAGGATTTTACCAAACTATGTTGTAAGTAATTAGGCAAAATCTCATAGCCAATTATAACTTTGATGAAATGAGGCTGGCTTCTCTTCCTACATGTCTTTTACCCTAACCTGAACATAGGCTGAACACTGCCATTAGGACTGCCCAGTAAACCACTGACCCTCTCATGAAACAATACTAATACTAGAGACTTCCTCTGATGAAGTTATGTGTGACGTTGCTCAATTCTGTTTCTGAATGGATGACTCCAAATTTGTTGGCAATCTGGACATTAGGAACTCTGACTAGTTAGAAATCAGTAAGTATTACTCTTGAGTTGGTTCTGACTCAAAATGAACTTATGTACTTCAGAGTATAAATGTGTTTCAAAAGGCCTCAGTGACTATAATATTTTGGAAGAAAATTAAGATGCCTCTGGGTTGGACTCAAACCAACAATCTTTCAGTCGCTGGCTGAATGCTTAGATCTGTCGTCTGGCTTACTCAGAAAGAGATCTGAAAATTGAAGATGAGGCAGGGACTGGTATGTTTTCTCCGAGTCACAAGATGCAAATCTCCATGCTTCCTGGAGAAAAATAGGATTCAAATGTAAAGATTATTTCATTTAGTTTTTAAGTTACAATTTGTTTTTATTGCAGTTTAAGTTTCTTGAGATAATGCTCAAAATTCCATAACACTCAGCGCTGACACTATATTCCATAGCTTTCAGGTGCTCAACAAATCATATGCCACTATCAAATTCTACAAGTTTAACACTGTGTTCCACATGTTGACATTTTCTTTCCTGAGGTGGGGGAGGGCACCTTGACAGTCTAGAGCAATGCTATAACTGTACAAATCAAATACCATGCCACTAAAATTTTGTGTCTGATTTAGCCTACATAAAATTCCAATTATGACAAAATGTTTAACCTGTGGAGGTGTGAGATGTGTGTATGTGTCTCTGCATATATAAAAATACATAGTCTTTGAACATTCAACATCTGCTCAACTAACATTTCAAGGATATTTAAGTTTAATGCCACCAATATTAATTTCTATATAATATGAAAGTTTGAGGCTCAACATTTGCTTCACAGTTCAGACTTGACCATCAGCTGTCCATTGATATAGGACCACTAGCAATTATCCAAGAAAGTTCAGGAGGCTGTCACCAGGGAGTAGATGTCCTGGGAGAGGCCTGAGGAGTGCATTCAATTAAAAACAATTTAAGGGGGAAAAAAAAGAATTTGTCTCTGGGAGAGAAAATGTAAAGCAGAGAGTCATCGGAGAACAGAAATAAAGTGAGCAAACATTTGTATCTGGGGTACAGAATGGTTATGGGAGTGGGTAGCCTAGTTATCTCTCCTATTTGGAGATGACTCACAAAGAGAGTACTAAAATGTCTTTGAAATAGAAGGTGTGCCTCTTAGAGCAATAGAGGACAACTGTAGAATCCCATGTCCTTTGCAGCTGACCTGCTGTTGCACTGGAATCTAGGTAAGCATCACCTTCATCGCTAGACCTTGTTTGACTCAGCAGTGGCTGAAAAGCACTTGCCCTGGACTCCTGTGAATATGTCATCTAATGAAGACATCTATTAATATAGGCACATTACCACTCTCCATCTGGCTCTGCCTCTTGGACCCAACTCCTCCCTACAGATCAGTACACACAGAGTGAGCTGTGTATAATCAATTATTTATCCATTTCCCTCACTGCCACTAACAGACCGAGCCTCCGTTCTCTGCTGCAAGGCTGCTAAGGGCTGATGGCACACATTTCAGGCCTGATTCCCCCTCCCCATGAGACTATCAAGCAAGAGAAAGTCCTCTTTGTTTTCTTATTCTGTCCTTGTTTCTGGTTATCCTTTTTGCTTATAGTATGAGAGATGGTATAGTACAGAACTTTAGAATACAGGCTCTGAAGCCACTGCATTTGAATCCCAGTATTATTGCCAACTCCTGATACTGAAAGAGTTGGTTAAGTTAGTGTGCTATGTTTTGTCACCTACCAAATAGACGCAATACTAGTGATTATTAAATTTTCCTCTAACCTTTCGGTGTTAGTTGGTGCCTTGCTTGTTGCAGAGTTGCTGGAAGCTGCACTACTGTTACTGGAAAAATTACCAGAATCACTCATGGTGCACAGATTTCAATAGAACTCCAGAACAAAAGAGACTAAAAAGCAAAGACTACACATACACTTCCAAATAAAAGCCAATGATGACTTTATAAATCACAAAAGGACATTATCTAACTTGCTTTCATTCAGTCTTTAGAAGCTATCACTTCCTAGAGAACAGCATGGTTAGTGAAGTAGAAGGACAGTAAGGGCAAAGGAGACCCACAATGTGATCAATTGGCATGAGAGAAACAATGGATGTTAGCCTGCTAGTAATTTCTTGAATGATTCAGTACCAGATACGATTTCTATTGTAAAGTTTCCATGAGTTGCAGGCAACTCATCAGCAGTTGTTTAGACAATAGATTTGCATGGAGTATTAACTGAATCACATGTGAAAGTCTTAGGTCAGACCATAGTGACTTCAAGTTATTTGTTCATTGTCCTTCTTTTTACTCCTTCTCTTGCATATTCAACCTCAAACCTCCAAGTGTTTTATAGATAAGACTTTATCTCTCTCACATTGTTATTTCCTGTCACTATTCCTTCATGTTCTTTTGTGAAATGATGATATATTTTGCTTTTAATTGCTCTTATGTTGTCCCTATCCTCCCTGTTTTCATACTTTCTTGTTCAACTATATTCTTTTTTTCTCTCTCTCTCCTTTCTTATCTCTGAGCTCTGGTGGGGTAGTCCATAGGGGATTACACTGCTAACCCCAACATGATGTCTCTGTCTCAGTTCTAATCAACCTGTAACTGGGAGAAAGATGGACAGTTCCTGCATATGATTTACAGTTTCTGAAAATTCTCTGAAGGGTCAGGTCTGAATCGGTTGTGACTTGATGGCAATATGACTGAGTTTTTCTTAACTTTGAGACATATGTTATATTAATTTCTTTGTTTCACTTCAAAAATTTATTTCTAGGCATACATTGAGGATAGGATAAAATGATATCATAATCATTAGTTTAATTTTCAAAATATAGTGATAAATTTTTAACAATATAAATCCTGGAGAAGGTGAAATCAGGCTGCCGCCCTGGAGACAAGGATTTTGAGGCTCTGCCTCACATATTTTGGGCATGTGGCCAAGAGGGTCCGGTGCTTGGAGAAGGACATCATGCTTGGAAGAGTGGAGGAATGGTGCAGGAGAAGGCGGCCCAGGATGAGATGAATTGACTCAGTGACTGGAGAAATAGGATTGGCCTTGTCACAGATGATGTAATTGGCTCATGATAGACCAAGTTTCACAGCTAGTGTGCATAGGGTCGCTATGAGCCACAGGCAACTTGATATCACGTAACAGCAACAACAAATACTTAATTATTTTTAGACTATCAGCAATCATTAAATACTCTGTCTTGCAATAAAGCTTCATTGTGGATTGTTCAGATCATTTTTTAGTTATAGATAAAAAATACCTGGTATGTACTTCAATATCCTAAACAGGCATGAGAAGAAAAAAGACAGAAGCAAACAGGTTGCTGTGCACTTACACAGTTTTCCATACTAATAGAATAGTTTCTAATTTGTCTTAGTTTAAATTTTGAAGAAAAGATGATGTCATCATACAAGCTCTTGTGTGAACAGTTATAATGAAGAGATAAGTGTGGAAAAATTAGAAATAATTTCAAAGTTCTATAACAGAAAAAAAAGTGAAAAGTAATGAGGCTACTATACTTTTGTAATAGATGGGGGTTCTGGAGACCTGCATACAGGTGGGGATTACATGGGACCAGCATATAAAAGCTTCATAGAGAAACTGGCATTACACCGAAAACAAAGACAGAGGATATTCCACATGGGCAATATTAGGAGTAGGGAATTCTGGATAGGTCCAAAGACAATGGTGTGACTAGTTATCTACAGCCTAAAACAAATACAAATAAACTTTTGTGATAATAAAAATGGCACACATTATTCAGGCCAGGACACTAGTGCATTGTAAACTGTTGTGGGAAGTTAATGTAAAGCAAAAGCAAATGCCTGAAGCGAATTGAAAGATCCTTGTGTGCATTCAACAAAGGCAAAGCTTATATTGAGCTCATAGATTCTAATCAGTGAGGCTGCTCACTGATGTTAGCATCAAAATCCTAAATTAAATTTTGGTGGGACAGACATGCACACACACACAGCTCTCAGGAACCAAAGAGCTCCTACGTCCTGATCTACCTGATCTTCCTTATTCCCCATACAGGCCATGATTTTGATCTGTCAAGAATTCCCTACTCCCAGTATTGCTCCTGTGCAATATTCTCTATCTTCATATTCTGTGTAATGTCAGTTTCTCTATGAAGCTTTTTTTATGCTGGTCCCACGTAATCCCCACCTACAAAGAGAATGAAAACCTCCTTAGAGAACTCTGAAATTCTCATTTCCCCATGACTATTTCTTCATCATGCTTTCATATTTAGGTTGCGTCTTACATAGCTATAGTGCCCGTAACCGTGGACAAAACAAAACAACTAATGAAAATAAAACAAAAATTATTTTCCATTACCTAGGGAAGGCTTTTAACAACTTTTGGTTAAATGAATAGACTTAGGCACTGTAAATTTAACAGTGCCATTTGTTTTGTTTTGTTGTTAATAATAAAATAAATCTCACATATCAAACTGGCTTGGATTTTTCAGCATCCCTTTTCAATAATAGCTATGAAGTTCTTTCAGTTCTTCGAAAAATAACTTCATTATGAAATATTGTCCTATAAAAATAAAAGTGAGATAAGTTTCTTTGCCTCTACAGATCCATCTCTTTTCGCCCCCTTGCTCAAAACTTGTAAAAAAAATTTATCTTTTAATGAAATATTTGTTCGAAACTCAAATTTTCTATTGCTTTTGTTTAAACAAATATTACTGACTAATCACATCTCATCAATCAGATTATCCTTACTTAGTATTTTCTGAGCCTTTGGTTAAAGGGTCCCTGTTCAAACTTAGAAAATCTGTGTGGGAAAGGAGACCATGAACTATAAGCTCTCTCATTTTAGTTCTTGCCTTGATGAGCATTTATCCAATGGAAATTGTTGCATATTGGTTAAAAATTCTTCTAGCAAAGAACCCTACAGTTAATTTGTGCATTTGTTAAAATGAACAGTCATTTATTCGAGTATACAGATTCCCCATGAGTACTGAGGAAGTTCTAAAAAAAAAGGCAATAAAACCTAAACACATCAACCCAGATGTCTCCATCCTTGGCTCCTTCACTCAGCTTACCTGGATAGGGTTGATTTTTTTTAAGAGACAACCACATCGGAGATGATACTTCAATTTGGCAGAACAGCCACACTGCAGGGGAAAGAGCAGTGATTCCAAAATGCAAATAGCCACTGAGGGCATGTTGATCTATCTGTGTTTAATGAAGACTGGAATATGGGCCTGTGCCTGCATGAATGGTTGGCTGTGTTTTTGCAAAATGATGAGATGTGGAGGGAAATGAATATTTATGCCATCTTTGATTCTTCTAAATTCTTCACCAAACTGCCTGCCTGAGCTTTAATATTTCCATTAATAATAAAAATTAGAATAATGTAATTAAATGCCCTTGGGCATCACCTGAGTGTTTCTGTGCAACTGTGATGCCCTGAGGCTCCCTGATCCTAATGGTCTTATGGCTAACATTTCACATGAGCATACTTGGGCTGGCTTTTTTATTTCTTGCCTGAAACTGCCTCTCTGCTACAATTCTTCAGCTCTGGCTGCAATTAGATTCATACTTCACTGTACTTCATGAACCATATCTATCTTCCATAAAACTTGGCTCCAGCTGAGGCTAGAGACGTCCTTTACCTCTGGCACACAAGGAGGCAGCCAGGACAGAGCTTTTACTTTTCTGTGCCTGATGAGGCCATCAGTGATCTTAATATCTCTATGCATTCTGAGGGATACTGCCACATTATAGGCTAGAGGATCACTGAGGCTGATTTGAGTAGAGGAAGAAAAAAAATGCATTCACTTTGAACACATGGTTTCTTTAAAACCCTATTCCTCTTCATTTCCCTACCCCATTCACATAAGGCAAGACTGAAGTAGTTAGACACAAAGAAAAACATAAGGTGGGGGTGGGGGTGGTGGTGGTGGTGGTGGTGGTTAAACGATTTAACCAAGGAATTAGAGGCCTGGAGAATCCATTTCTAAGTAAGAAATGGAAGCATTAGTTCAGTCTGGAAAAGTAGAGTGAGCCATTATCAGGCAGGAGGGACCAATCATCAAATGTTGTCTTCTTAAACATCTGAAAAAACCATGCAAATCAAAATGATATGTGAAGTAGTTCCCTGAGGTTACTGAATTGTCAATGAGTGAAAGAGTTGGTGAAGGTAGACTCTTGTCTGGCTTTTTTCTAACCTTATTCTAATTCCTTTAGGGATGACTTTCCAGGCTGAAGGTTGCTCTCTTTTTTTCTTTCCCCACCTTCTTTGTCCTTTCCAAACAACAATCAGAGATGGAGCTAATGTTCCTGTGACCTTCCTCGAGCAGGGGGGCTGGCGCCTGCAGAATGATGACTACTTCTTGGCTGAGGCCCAGAGTGGAAAATTTATTTACTGCCTTGCAGATGAAGTGAGATGGGCTGCTGTTTTTCTATATGCATTATAAAGTTTTCATGTGGCTACAGCAGCAACTTGTAAAAAGTCTCCTGATGTGGAAGTTTACAGGGAAGAGAAAGGAAAAAAAAAATCTCTCATACTCACAAGATAAGAAGTCACAATAAAGTGCCTTTCTGGAGGCATGCTTACTCGGATAACTTAACACAAATAAAGGAAAACCTATTACATACTTGTTTAAAATGTACATGTGTGTATGTTTACCCCCGAAGTGAACTAAGATTAAAATGCACACGCCTTGTGTGAATGTGTTTTTATTTGACAGGTTTCATTCTCAGAGCAATCTTAGAATAAAAAAAATTTTTTAAAAAAGGATTAGAAAATACAGAGTTTCCATATATCATCTCGTGTGCTATTTTAAAGAAAAATAAAGAACATTTAGACAAAACCTTTCCTTTCAGCCTGGTAATGTGACGTTGTAAAATGGAGAAGTTTCAAAAATACTTTTTTACCCTTCGTCTGAATTTTAAAACTAAAGAGAGTTCGTGATTCATCATGAACTTTTAAAATTAAGAGCCATTACTTTTGCTACATTTAAATTCAAATTACCTGGTATAGTCAATTAATCAATCTTTAAACAATATTAAAACAGTCAAGGCTTGTCACACTCCTGTCTCAAATGGAGATGATTCACATTCCAGCCAAATTGACGAACCACTCTGAGGGAGGAAATATATTCTAACAGTGTTACTCACTTGGCCTTTTTTTTTCCTCCCAAGAAGAGACATATGTCTGTGCTGCAATGGCTGTTGCCGTCTTACTCTCCCGTCGGGCTGTCACATGGCTAATTGTCCTAAAACAGCTGGATGAGGCAATAGCATCTTTAATGACTCAGTTTAAACATGGCCATACACAATGAGTACAACTTTACTCCCTGTCCTCGCAAAGAAAAATGTTTTCCTAGATATCCATGGTGTACAGCCCTTAAGTCTTTTTTCTTTCCAAAACCAGTGTCTATTCTGTTTATGAAACTCTCATGTAACAATTTTAGCTTCTCTCAGGAATGCCTACATAAACTATTCTTCAAAAGAAGTAGGGAGGGGGGAGTCACTTCATTCAGGAGGCTTTGCAATCATTCAAGTCAGTTACAAGACAGGAACTTGACATTATCATAGTATTTATTACTGACAATTTTAAAGTTCTAAAACTCATCTCATTTTTTCTTCATTGTCTTGCAAAAGGTGAACAGGCGTTTATGAGATGTTGTTGTCAAGTACATTTGAGACAGTTTGAATCACAGCGGCCCCAGCTGATCCATAGGGTATACATGCATGTGATCCTAAGGAGAGTAGATCACTGAGGAGGATATGAACACTGGACCTTTTTGTTAGCAGTCAAGTGATGTATTGTTACACCAAACAGAGTTCTACAACTTTAAAATCCTGAAGGCAATTAGTGAGCAAATGGCAATATGAATTCACTGTAAAGAAGAATATTTTTATAGTCATGACATTTCATGCCCTGTCATTCTTAATAAGTGCTGCTTAGTATATAAAGCTTAATATACAAAATGCTTATTTTCTACATTGGATGGGGACGATGTTGATTGCTCCTTTTCTGAGAGTTAAGCTGCTTATTGTCTAATTCAAGACTTAAGGATGTGCAGGGCTGTTATTCTAGATGCTAAAGCTGCATTTGTTAATTATATTCACATCAATGTTCAATCCTCTTTTAGAGTCTTCCTAAATTATTTCCTGAATATTTTCCAGCATCAGTAATTTTCATAGGTTAATTATTCCCCACATAAAGAAGCACGAGCTTTGTCCAATCAAAATCTGTTACGTTCTCATTTGATTAACTTCACCCTCTGGCTGAAAGAAACAGCAAGGTCAGAAGTCTGTGACCACTGGATAACAGTACCTATACTTGTACAACATCACTTACACATTAGCTGTGCATTTCTGTAGACAGGAGAGGGCTAGCTGCTAAAGAAAGGTAAACGTTAGTGATTTGATTCCTGCTCTGCATTCCTCCAATGTGCATGTAGAAAACAATCTGATCTCAATGTCATCTGTCTATAACACGTTACATAACTCAGAAAGGATATTGTTGACTTTTGGCTGAAGAATCAGAGTGAAGACCATGATTCAGCAGAGGAGGTACAATGACCTTTGCCTTTGTGACAAGAACAGGTGGTTCTTCTGACTGGTGGTTCCCTGAAATATTGTATTCTTCTTCCTTTTCTCCAACTCTGCACTGATGCTTATGGTGTAGAATGTATTTACTTTGAGAATTTTATCTTTAAAAGTGTTTCATTAGTTCATAAAAGACATCAATTTACTTTATCAATTTTATTTCAAGAGCCTATCACCCAACACACACTATAATGTATCTCTGTGCTACAGAATATTCTATCTACTTTTTCTTCTAATTACTCTTTAATCCTTTAAGCTTTCCTCTCCATCTGCTTTTTAGTTGTGAACACATCTCAAAAGAAACAAAAATCAAAACACTACATGGTAAGTGTAAAACATATAGTAACTGAGCAGATGCTGTGGTTGGTAGGAGTCGTTGAGTATGACAATCCTACAAACAGCAGACCTGAATCCTGTTCTATCATCTCTGGCATACTCTAGTTCATCGCTGTCATTACTGTGTCAATCCATTTCTCTGGAGATCTACCTTTCCCTTGCTGACCTTCCATTTTTGCAAGCATGATGTTCCAGCAACATGTCCAAAATATGAGACAAGAAGCCTCATCATTTTTGCCTCCTAGGATCACTCTGACTGTACTTTCTCTAAGACACATCTTTTTGTTCTTTTGGCAGTCAATGGGATATTCAGTTTTCCTCTCCAGCACACAACTCAAAGGCATCAATTCTTCTTCTGTTATCTTCATCATTGTTCAGGTCTCAGATGCAAAGCAAGTGATTGAAAAGACCATGGCTTAAATCAGGTACATCTTGGTCTTCAAAGTGGCATCATTTCTCTCAAGTAATTTGGATAGGCCCATGGCAGTAGACCTTCCCTACACAGTATGTCTCTTGATTTCCTGACAGCTGGTTCCAAGGGTGTTGATCTTTGATTCAATAGACTTGAAATTGTATGTAACTTCATTCCTGAACATATAGCAAATACCTAATGAAGATTTTTTGGGGATTAGTTGCAAGGTCAAATATCCCTGACTTGAGGCTCAATATCATAATATTCAGTGTCTGTTATATACTCCAGAAAACCCCAGTTCCACCTGAACCACTGTTTATCTGGTCCCTTTGCTTCATTTTCTCCCATAGCCTATACAATCTATATGCAGTAAAGAGTATTATCTTTTTACAAAGCAAATCAGATCTAGTCACCACTTTACTAACCTTCCTTTACAATGGATTCCCATGACAACTCTTGTAAGACAGTTTTTCATGATTTAGAAAGCACTACACAGTTTTCATCTTATTTACCTCATTTTCAGTCACTCAGTCATCTACACATTTACTAAACAACCATGCTTAAATTTTATAGTCTCTCTTATTCTAGTATGGACAGATCTGTACAGGAAAGAGAGAGGAAAAAAAAAAGAAAAACAAATAATTATAGTAATCACAACTAGTAGTAGCTGGTATGCTTAAAAAAGGGCAAAGAATTAAGACAAAGAATGATGGGAGGGATAACTGGATTCCTCTCATACTTTAGGTCTCAATTTAAATATCAGCTCTTTAAAGAGGGCTGCCTGCAAGTCGATCATTTCCACTCACTCATTCATTCATGGCCATCAAGCTGGACTGATTTATAGCTGACCAACACTCCAATAGGTTTTCTGAAGCTGTAGGTCATACAACTAGAGATGGTCTTTCTTTCTACCAAGGAGAGGCTAGTGGATTTCAAGTGCCAGAAAATTATCACCTTTAAGTTGGCTGTTCAACTCCCTGTGGACCACCAGGACTATTCTATTGCTATTAGTATGTAGTGGAATTTAAAAAAATGAGTAATTGCTGGGTGGATGAATCTTTTCTCTCCCTTGCTTTCTAATATTATTTCCCTGATAAGG
The DNA here is from genome assembly GCF_000299155.1 of Elephantulus edwardii. Classification (NCBI taxonomy): domain Eukaryota; kingdom Metazoa; phylum Chordata; class Mammalia; order Macroscelidea; family Macroscelididae; genus Elephantulus; species Elephantulus edwardii. The sequence goes on along the minus strand of NW_006399782.1, from coordinate 16,410,577 downwards.
CCATCTTTACACTTCACTCCATATATGGGGGGGAAAAAATTCACTAACTTTATACTTTCTTTTTAAAGCAAAGAAACAAGGAATTAAGATTCTATTCTATAATAAGAATAAATACGTATGAGTAGTACATAGTAGAGAGTCTTTGTAACAAAGTAGTTTGTCAAATCTTAAGGCACATTGTGTCTAATAAAGAGAGGGACGGAACAGTGAGAATATATGCTTCTCTCTGTGTGGGCATGTTTGTGCGTGTGCTCTGTTAAGCAAAAATCCAACCTGAATTTAAATACAGCTTTTTTTACACCCTGAGTTACCCATTTCTTTTGCTTTCTGCCTCAGGGATCAGATTCTAAATTGGTTTATTTTCTATGACCAAAAATTTAGAGAAAGTTGTCAGATGGAATAGCTGAAATGTCAGTTACAATAGAGCTCAGGTATTTGTTTAAAATTTGTCTTTTGGCTCATATTGCAGGTAGTTTAAAAAGAAATATATCACTTAAGACTTTGGGTTTTAATGTGTGTGTGTTCACATATATTTTGCTTCTATGTTTTAAAATTGACAAACACCATTCAAGTAACTTGATAGGTCCCTGCTTAGCTCAAACTACTTTTTTTTTATTTTCAATGGCAAAATCCTCTGCAATTGTCCCCTATACTTCATTGTAAAAATATCATATGCATTTTTAAAAGGTGAAAATAGTGTTACTTGCTCATATAATGATCTTTTTAAAAAATTAGGATAGCATTTGCGTTTCATATAGACTTACATATAAAAAGAGTTACAGGTTTCGATGATGTAGTGATTAAGCACTAGTAGTACTACTTAGTGATGTAGTGGTTAAGCACTTATATGTTTACTAAAAGATCAATGGTTCAAGGTTTAAAACCACCTGGCTCTCTATTTTTTGGGGGGAAGATGAAGCCTTGATGTAAAAAACAAAACAAATCAAAACTTTTCCACATACTTCTTAGAATAACCAAATATAGAGGGTCAAAAGAGCAATATTTGTCCCAAGATAAAGTACTAAAGGCAAGATAAAAGGATTGATGGAAATGAGAATTACAGGGAAAGTGAGGAAATTGTAATTACATGTCAGTACCAAAAAAGGCTTTTGAGGCCACCAGCTGCTCCACAGGAGAAGGACAGGCAGTTTCTTCTAGTGCAATTAACTGCCTCTGAAATGCATCTGAGGGTCACCTATGGGAGAGTTCAAACTCGAAGGTACACAACAGCAATTGTAATAAATATGATAACACATAATGTGTATAAATGGTTGATTAAAATACCGAAATTGTTTGTATGTATTCACTGAAATCATGATGTTGTTGTTGTTGTTGTTATGTGCCGTGGAGTCGTTTGCGACTCATAGTGACCCTATATACAACAGCCCTAAACCCTGCTCTATCCTGTGCCAATCGCATGGCCTCTGACACACCCATTCTGATTACCCCAGTCACTGAATCAATCCACCTCATAGAGGGTCTTCCCCTCCTGCGCTGTCCCTCTACCCTACCAAGCATGATGTCCCTTTCCAAGGACCTCTCTCCTTACAACATGTCCAAAGTATGTCAGATGAAGCCCCAGAATCCTTGCCTCCAAGTAGTAGCCTGGTTTATCCCTCTCTAGGATGGATCTGTTGGTTTTCTTGGCAGTCCGTGGAATATTCAATACTCTTCTCCAGCACCACAGCTCAAAGACATCAATTCTCCTTCTATCCTCCCTAGTCATTGTCCAACTTTCTGATGCATAACAATTGATTGCAAAGACCATGATAGAAATAAATAAATTAGATCCATGAAATTCCTATACAACAATTTTACCTTGACCTTAAAAGTTGCTCTAAGATGAATTGATCCAACAAGGATTCTGAAGCTTTGTCTGACATACTCTGGACAGGTTGTAAGGAGGGATCAGTCCGTGGAGAGGGACATCATGCTTGGGAGGGTGAGAGGCAACACAAGAGAGGAAGACCCTCAATGAGGTGGATTGATTCAGTGACTGGGGTAATGTGAGTAGGTATGTCAGAGAGAAGATAGTCATAGGATAGAGCAAGGTTTAGGGCTGTTGTACATAGGTTTGTTATGAGTCACAGGTGACTCAACGGTACACAACAACAACAATTCCATCCTATGTAGACTGTGTTGTACATATGTACAGTCTATATATGTTATGTAGACTGTACATATGCATTCAATGTATTTGCTGGTGGTGTGTATTCTACAATCAGGATATATGAAAACATTTTGAAGTTTTAGTTTTCTCATCTGCAAAAGTTAACCACTCTCTTTCTTACAATTGTGTTGTTTTATGCCGTTGAGTGACTTGTGACCTATAGTGATCCTATCCACACAGCAGCTCTGAATCCTTCTCTGTTCTAGCCAGTCCCACTAATGCTGACACACTCACCTCCACTGCCCATGACACTGCATCAATCCATCTTATCCGGGGTCTTCATCTCCTGAACTGTCCATCCAACCTGCCGAGCATGATGTCCTACTCCAATGACTGGTCTCTCCTGGCCATGTGCCCAAAGTATGTGAGACAGAGCTTCAAAATCCTAGCCTCCAAGGAGAAACTTGATTTCACCCTCTTCAAAACAGACTTATTTGTTTTCTTTGCAGTCCATGGTATGTTCAAGACTTTTCTTTAGCACTACAACTTGAAGACATCTATTCTTCTTCTGTCATTCTTAGTCATTGTCCATCTCTCTTAAGCATAACAAGTAGTTGAGAAGACCATGGCCTGGATTAGGCACATGTTTGCCTCTAGACTGACATCGTTGTTCTTTAGAACTCTGGAGAGGTCCGTGACAGTAGATTTTCCCAGTGCAATTTGTCTTTTGATTTCCTGACTGCTGGTGTTAAAAGAGTGTTGTGGAGCTGAGCAAGATGTAATTGCTAACAACCACAGTCTCGTCTCCATATATTATGGTGATGACAATTGGCCCACTGGTGAGAAACTTTTCTTAAGTTTGAGCTTCAATCCACATTGAAGACTACAGTCCTTGACCTTTTGCAGCACAGTCAAATGCAAGTTCTTACAGTGTAACTCATAAAAATAAACTATTTGAAAAACAGAAATGATATTTTTTTAATTGAAGACTGAAATTTTAGTTTCTAAGACTATTAAATGGTATAAGAAAACTTTATTGGTCATGTGAAATAATATTCAAAATACAAATGATGTTAAATTATAGATTCACTGAAAACTATATACACAATCTGTAAGAAAACTAAACAATATAATATAAATGTACACTAAATCCAAAGTAAAAGGATGGGCAATCTCCTCTTGCGCAATTAACTGCCTCTGAAAACTTACTGGAGGGCCACCATGGGTCAGTTCAAACTCTAAGGTGCACAACAACAAAGAATATGCACGAAACACAATAAAACAAATTAATAAAATATTAATATGCAATGATGATGCAATGATATATTTGATTTCTTAATTTTCTATTTGCTAAAATTGTTGGTTTGAACTTAAATATTAGCCTTTTTCAAATTTAAATTGCAATATCCTCTTAAATTCTGCTTAACCTCGGGTATCCTTTTAAGACAAAATGTATCATCTAGGAATATCATGCAGTATTCCAGTTTCTGGTTGTCATCTAATAGATTTCAACTCATGACAGCCTCATCAGTGTCAAAGTTTAACTGACCTCTATAGTGTTTTCAATGACTAGTTTTCTCAGAAGTGGATCAGCAAGTCTTTCTTCCAGAGTGCTAGGGATCTACTCAATCTTCCAATACACTCCTGGCTGTAATTCCTCAGGTGGGAAGTGAGGATGACAATGTTTCTCTTGCTAATTCAGTGATTAAGAACAATTGTAAATGATGAGTACTATATATATGTAATTGATAAATTGCTTCTTAAATATTGTATACTCATGTCACTTCACTAATGAAAATATAAGAAGACAAAACAAAATCAATGGTATCCATATACATTAGGTGTGGGGAAGGTGCAAGCATGAGTGTATGTCATGATTTTAGTCCACAATTAGCATTCAGTTCAGAACCTTTGTGTAGTGTGAGTGCACTCATTCAGTTGCTAACTGAAATATTGGAAGATTGAGTAGATCCCTAGTACTCTGGAAGAAAGACTTGCTGATCCACTTCTCACACTACACAAAGGGTGTAACTTGATCTCAAAGCCCAAGTTATACATTAATCTTATAAGACTGTCTGTGGCCAATAGCCATATTTCCTTCCAGTCCTTTACTGAAAGCAATCCATTCAAGCTGGTAAATATATGGATGAAGGACATACTGCCTTAGATATTGAAATAGAGTGTGGATACCCATTACTTAATCTTTATATTTTCTTATACTGTAGTTTCATGCCTATTTTAAAACAGAATTTTCAGTGCATAGTTTTTTTGTTCATCCAAATAGTTAATTTAGCAGAAAAATATCAGAGCAGGACCATGCCATGGGGACAGGAAATTGTTTTGCTTTGTATGATCAGAATAATTATTGCTTTTACCAGTTTTTGCAGTAACCACAAGAGTATAGATTTATGCTTAAATATATTAAAGTAATTGACATTATGACTGTAATCCAGTAGATGTATTGGATGGGAAATCACTGAGGACAACAAGATTAAAATAGTTAACTAATTTATAAACAAGACTTTAGGAATTGCTCAATCTTACTCACAAAGTAGGTAGATCAAAGAGGCAAAATCCTACCCTCTTCCTTTTTTATGACAAGAACTCCAGAACTAGGTTTTGCTCACCAAACCATTCTTTGTCCTAAAAATAATCCAGTAGACTTGAGTTGCCCCATGGCAGAAAATGTACCATGTACAATTTTTCCTCCACATTTTGAAGCTACTTTGTAAATAAGAGACAGGCCCTAGCACTAATTGCTCTCTTGGAACTGAGAAGGTGAACTAAACCAAAGCAGCTGCCATTTGAAAGCATCTCTTGGGTCAAAAACAAGCACCTCTATGGCCTTCCTAGAGGGATCTTCTTTCATTGCCACAGAATAGGCACCAGATATAGATTATTACTTCTGGTGGCCTAGTGGTAAGAATCTGTACTGCGATACCAAGGCTCTGTGGTTAGATCCACCAGCTGCTCCATGGAGGAAGGATGGGCAACCTCTTCCAATGTGATTTACTGCCTTTGAAAACCTGCTGAAGGGTCAGCTATGATTTGGTTCTGACTCAATGGCAAACAACAACAATGTCTTAAGCATCAACTCTAAATTAAGTGGCTAAACAAAACATAGCCCACCTTCTCTTCTTTCTTCCTATCAAGGAAAAAAGGAGAGAATCAAGCTAAATACTAAATCATCTAACTGATAAACACATTAATATCCATAGCTATTCCATCTTAGAGCTTTGCTTCATGTTTGAGTAAAAAGAAATCCTTTTTTGCTTTCCTCTTTAGTGTTCCGCCTAAGGTTGCCATATTTGGCAAACAAAATCATGTAAAACACCAAGTCAAATTTGAATTTCCAATAAATGATTTTTTTTTAAAAAGTATGTTACATATATTCCATGAGACATATTTATACTAAAAATAGGTGCCTAAAGTTGAAATTGAGCATCCCCTATTTTGTTTAGCAACATTCATCCTGTCTCCTTTTTATTTCAATCCTAATTTGTTTTGCATGTCTCTGAAGAACTTGCCATCCTCTTCCCAGACTCTCCGTGGCCAACAGAGATCTGCTTAAATCCGGTACTGCAATCTGCTGTCTGAGGTACCGGCAGTCTAAGAAGGATGGTGAAGCTGCCATCTGGGAGGGACAAAGAGCCAAGAATGATGAGAATAACGTGTCTACCCATTGGATGTACTTGTACTTCAAAGTGTTTCAAAGCTAAACCTTCAAATAAAAATTCAAAAGCATCTCCACGTAAGGGTCACATAGTGAGAAGCAAATTTTCCCTTTCTTTATCAGAGTTGCATCCATAGACATCTAAGAAAACATCACAGTTCAGCTACAATATATGAAATTTCTGATTTATGCAGGACTGTAAAATTGATAATTTATCATTCTCCATTTATAAATCTTATCATACAATAGGTTTAAAGCACTGAATAAACAGTAGTTTAAGTGATGAATTGTCTAAAAGTATAATTTGAGACCCATTCATATATTCTAATTTAATTGCCTTATGTGGTGACTGAATCACTGTTTCAATAGAAAACTCCCTAAGTTTCGCTAATGTATAGTCAGAGTCAGGAGCTACTGCTTGTCAACCACTCTTCAATGATTATCATCTTTTTTAATGAGACTTGCTTCCCATCTCCAGAATCCATAATATGAATAATACTGAATACAAATTGAAAGAGCAAGTAAAAGAAAAGCTGCCTTCAAGGTGACACTGACTCACAGCAACCCCATGTGATCAGAGGAGAGCTATGCTCATAAGGACTTTAATGGTTTCTCTTTAGGAGATAGATTTACAAACGTTTCTTCAGGGTCAGCTCTTGGTGGAGTCTAACAATGGGACCTTCAGTTAGTCATTGAATGCTTTAAGCAATTTGCTCCACCAAGGAACTCCAAAGGAATAGAAAAAAGGCCAATTAAAGCAGTAAAGGATCATTGTAATTCCTAGAAGCAACTCTGATGACATAAACCATAATAAGTCCTTCACTGCTAATACAAAAGTATTGCTCTCTGGTGGTTATTAATTAATCCAAGAGATTTCTCCAAAGAAGAAAGATAGGCAATCTTCTCTCACGTGATTGCCTTGGAAGCCTACTGGATGGTCAGCTATGAGTTGTTTGCAACATGAAGGCAACGTGTAGATAAACTGATCTCTTTTTCTTTCTCCCCATAAAAGTCCTAGAGAAAAAAAGGCTTTGTATGCCACTAGGATGACTTTACAGTCCAACAGAATGTCTAGGAAGTCTCTCAGATGCGGATTCTGGTAAGATGCTTGCTTGAAGCCTTGTGAACACGGCTTCACATTATTCAGAATTTCTTTAAACCAATGTCTTTTTATGCGCCTTACTGAAATTTAAACATTCATTTCATAAGAAGGGAGAAAAAAAAGAACAATCTATATCAGATCATAAAAAAGATATAATAGCTATTGAAAATAATGTTTTAGAAAAAGAAATATCTAAACGATCACATTAACAAAGCACAATTAGAGCTCACTTGGTCTCTACTCTCCCCTAGAGGTTCATAAACCCACAGATGAGACTAAAAATTAAGAACCAGATGTGGCAAGATCATCCTAATTATGCCTTGTTTTAACTTGACCAGGGAACATCTCAGATCAGATGGCATTTCATCTTTTTGTTAAAAGTTTTCTTGCATTTTTTTTAATGAATAATTTCTTTCTCAAAGAAAAAGGGATATAATTACTAATACTTTGGGTTTAGTATCTAAAAAACAAGGTTGGCAGAATCCTTCCCCCCACCCCATACTGAAGGGCAATAACCAGCAAAGAGAATAGAAAGCATAAATAACTTTCATGGGTTGTATGAATAATAAGTAGATTAACTGCCATTTAAGAAAGCAACTATGACGAAATTGCTCAACAAAATAACACATGTGTGTACATGTGTACATGTATATAGTCTCAGGGAAGGTAGAACCGCAATGACAGAATTAACATTCGTGTTCTGTGACAGTAAGAGGAGAGCAGCTTCTTTTAAAGACTTCAGTTTTAATAGGGCTTTCTTTATGCCTAGGTAAGCTACACGTAACGTTAGACCATTTATGAAATACTCTCTACGTAGAGACAGACTGTGTGAGAAGAGTCTGAAATTTCTGGATAAACTAGAACTTGACAAACTCTGATAGTTTAGTAGGATACATTCCAATGTCATAAAACTTTCCAGAAAGTATGAGCTGAATTTCTGCCAAATTCAAATAAATTTTGTCTCTCATTTACTGTGAAAGTCATGCAAAAGTTAGTAATATAAATTGAGATTGAGTATTACACTGGGGTTTGGGGAAGCTCAAACTGAAAATAAAAAGAGAAATCTACGCAGTTCAAAAACTGAAAAAGGGGGAAACCAGGAGCAATGATTTTAAAAAAAAAAAACCCAACAAAAAACACAACTATATAATTTGCGAGAGATTGGAGAGCATTATGCCAAGTGAACTCAGTCTCCTGAGGACAAATACTGTATAATACCAGTATTGTTAAAATAGAAGGATATCTAGTAAAACATGTATAGGGACCAGGGAAGAAGGAGAAGCAGTTGAGGGGTGAGGATGGATACAGGCAAAACCACAGGGTTGCACAATTTGGTGGGTGGAGGGAGGAGGTGAGGAAATGGGAAAGCTCTGACAGGGACTTGAAAAGATGGTAAAAACAGGCAATGTTTAATGGTGATTAATTTTATAAAACAAAATGCATGGGATGATTGTATGACACACAATTTATATGAACTTTGTGAGCAAACCAATGAAATAAGATAAAAGTAAAAAAGGGGAAAATCGGAACAAAATGATCACGGTAACCACACATCTATACTCCAATGATGTTCCCATGTGTGCAGGTATTGCCTATGCCCTACAAGATACAAAATACGGTAAAAATAAAACAGGAAGAAGAAAGAATTTTACTTTTCAAAGACAGGAGCAAACTGGGAGGGAGGGCTGGGGAGGGAGAAAAAAAAAGAAAGAATAACAATTATGCTGGAAAGAAATGTAATAGGATAAGTGAGTCCCTGAATCTCTGGAAAATTCTACTTAAGTGGATGAATTGTAACATTTGAGTGGCTATGCAAATAAAAGCTAAGTAATTATTTAATTTCATGCAATATGTTCAGTATATTCTTATAAAGAATTCTTCTACTAAACAGATTACTCTCTAATAAAATCAATTATTCATCCTCTCCATTGCATATATTTACTTTATAAGTCTTTATAATTTATAAAATATTTCCTATATAAATCCTTGCAGTGATTTAGAAATCATATCCACAGGAATTTGGAAGTAGTCCACGTATTAGTCTATATTAGCTAGCAATAGACTATATACTCCATATTTTAATGTTATATCTACATCATCGTGTGTAATTCTTTCTAGGAATTGAACTAGCAAAAACCAATATTCACATGAGGACATACTTGTAGACAGAAATGTTTATTATTTACTGCCACTTAGAGATGGAAATTTAAATTCTAGCCTTCATCTATTTCTTTGAAAAATAAACTGACAAAGATCCTAACAGTGGCATCCACTAATAATTAATGAGGCCATGAAAAAAATAAAACAAAAACTACATCATGACATTAGTATTTCACAAAAGCAGTGGAATTTTCTTTCTCAAATTAATATTTCATTTAATTTAACCCAATTTTCAGTTATTTCATATAAATTTTCATTTTTATGTATATTGTTGCAACAGCACACCTTCCAGTCAATTTTGAGTCATTATAACCTGAGAAGACATTACAGAATTGTTTCATACTGGTTTTTGTTTTGTCTATGTGGACTACACTATTTATGTGAGAAGGCTATCAGTTCTTTTCCCCACTGAATGCCTTTTGGTTTCCAGCCAAGCATGTAACCATTGTACCACCAGAAAATATGGGGGGACGCAAGAGAGGGGCACTTGTACACACAAGTGTGCACAAGGGGATGCTAGTGGCCTAGTTGTTAAGAAGTTGCATTGGCAGCCCCAAAGCACACAGATCTAATCCACCAGCTGCTTCTCAGGGAAAGATGAGGAATATTTTCCTTTGCAATTTACAGCCTCTGAAAACTTGCTGAAGGTTTAGTTGGTTCCTAAAAATAACAAGCATCTGGATAAACTGTAAGAACAGCTTAAATTTCCGAAAGTGCTGAAGATGTTTTCCCATAGGTGGCTATTCAAGGGGAACTCTGGTCATGTAACCGGTGGGAACTTGTTCTGCTAACACCAAGACTATGTATATCTGCAGGTCTGACTCTACCAGCAGCACCTAGGGAGAATGATGCACAATCTTGCCCTGCGTAATTTACAGCCTCAGAAACACAGCAAAGAATCATCCATGAGTCAGGTCAAAATGGATAGCATATACTCAAGTTTCATGGTCTAAAGCTATGTCAGGAAAATGGCATAGAATTCACCAAACTATTTATTTAAGGCATGAACTATTTTTGTAATTAAAACTATTTTGGTGTTTGATTTTTATAAGCCTATATGAAAATTTGATCAACAAAACATAATGCTAGCAGAGAAAATGCAGAAGTCAGAGATGAGATACAGGAAATGGCCAAAATCATGGATAAGTTTGCATAACTTCCACTGGCACTTATCTCTTCACAAAGATCTTTTTACCTTCAGAGAACACATTGAAGTGTAAGAGAAGAAGAACCCTTGACACATCAATTTTGGCAGTGATCTATTGTAGGTATTTAGCCCTCATACCTTGATAGTTAAATACATACAGAGGGGATCTTTGATAAAGTAAGTAATGCTTTGTGCTTAATAAAAAATTCTGAGGAGAGACACAGAAACTTTAGGGGTTTTTTTAAAGGTTAAGAAATGGACTACAAAATTAACAATGGTATTTTAGACTTAGTTCTCAGTTATCCATTGATTTTCATAGGTCAAATTGTAACTTCTTTGATTTAACAGAAAACACAAATATTACCTAGTTCTAACTTCCGATTTTACAAATAACAGTGACGTTAGTAGCTCAAATATTATGGTAATAGCAAAGTTGTAACTTAAACTCATTTATTCTGATATTTGTTAATTTTTCTAATACTCCACATTCACTCTTTTTCTCTAAAGAGAATCATAAATGGCTAGAAATTATATATATATATATATATATATATATATATACTCAAACAAAATATAGTGTGCACATATACTTTTGTTGTTGTGTACCATTCAGTTGGAATAACTCATAGCTGACCCTTCAGGAAGTTTTCACAGGCAGCTTAATCACATGAGAAAAGATTGCCCATCTTTCTCCCATGGAACAGTTGGTGGATTTGAACCAAATGCCTTTGTGAATGCAACATAACTCCTTGACATTAGGTCACCAGAGCTCCCTTGACTCTATATAATAGACTTTAACTGTGTTATTTAGAAGATTAAGTTGAGAAAATTGGTAAAGATTTAATGTTCCCATGCACAAGCTAGTTACCATTACCACATAATATACATATACACTGGTTTAAAATCAGATATTTAGTTAGCATTTTAGATGTCTGATACAGTGTGGTAAAAATTTCCACCGCAGTCCCCCACCAACTTCCAAGGATTTCTATCTTAATGGTTGTATCTCGGTGATAAGCCAACTAAAGTTATTCATAGTATTGTACTCAATGTTTCAGTGTGTTGGAGAAAAACCAATGAAAGAATTTATAATGTTATCTATATATAGTTAGATTATTTAATGATATTATAATAGATTTTAAATATATAAAAAAATCCATTTGAGTTTTTTCCAAATTGATTTACAATCATAGTTGTAAATGGCTGTACTGTCGTACATTTTTGAGTCATTGATAGTGATTTTCTTGAAATCTTAATATTGATTGATATTCTAGGATCTCAAAGTGCCGAATATATTATGTGGCATCTAAAGGAAAGAGGATTTAAGCACAATCTGAGAACCTGGCTGGGACTGAAATAGAATTGGAAGAGAATGGACATTTTTATCAAAGTATAAATTTGCAACATCTGATATATAAATGAATTCATAAACTCAGGCTGGCTATGGTTCATGAGTCCACTGGAGTCGTATTTGACTAGACTGCATCTAACAACATTTCTACAACGAGACCTGGTGATGTAGTTCTTGTTGCCTTGCTTACCCAAAAGTCAGTGTTTTGAATCCACCAACTGCTGCAAGTGAGAAAGATGGACATTCTTGTCCTATAAATGTGTATAGAATGGTAACTATGTCTCACAACCGACTGAATGGCTGTAAGTTTGGTTTTGCTAAGATCTTGGCTAGCCTATCAAGCTGACATTAATATGGATTTAGAAATCTTTTCTGTTTCTCCTGATTTCTTGGATATTCCTAATAGTTTTCATATGAGAATATTTTCCTATTTTTGTCCTACTCCAGTCTGAAGAAGTTTCCTAGTCTAGACCGCAACTGGACTTTAGATATTTCTCACCATCCAGGATTCTTTATATTTCTATATTTACCTTCTAAAACAAATATGACTGAATCTTCTTAACAACCCTGACACATATCTCCCCTTCTTGTGTGTTCAATTTTGCAAATTTGAACATGGTAAATGCACTTACCACTTTACTAGCTTCTTCATTATCTCACCTTGTAAGAAAGAATATTTTGCAGATAAGATGAAGTTCCCAAACATAACCTTGCCTATCATTTTCTTACTCAGAGATTAAAGCATTGAAATTTATGATTCTACTCTAAATCTCAACGGGAGGCATAATAATTCTCATCTACAGAAACTAGAAGACATGCTGTATAACTTATATTAATTGAAGTTAACAACTACACTGCTCAAGATTTCATACATGTTACCCTTGTTGGTAGGTGCCGTAAATTGACTACAATACTTAACAGCCTACAAGCAGCAGCACAGATGAACCTTGCCCCATCCTGAACCATCCTCATAATCTCTACTGGGTTCCAGCTCACTGTTACAGTCACCGTATCAATCCACCTCCCTGAGGGTCTTCGTCTCTTTTATTCACCCTCCACCTTTCCAAGCTTTATTTCTTTTTTCCAAGCCCTGGCTCCTCATAACAATATGTCCAAAATACATGAGATGAAGTTTTACTATCCGCGCCTTTAAGGAGCACACTGGTGACACTTACTCCAACACAGACTTGATCACTCTTTTGGAGAGCTGTGGGATCTTTAGTACTCTTTTTCAACACCACAGCTCAACAACATTGATCATTTATACTGTTGTATTTGGAGAAAACAGAAAATGCTTCTTTCTTCTCTTTTTTTCCTTTCTAATACTGTAATGTTTCTCTTCTGTTGATTTAAGCCTGATTCTTAATAATATTTTTTTTTGTTCTTAAGCTTTTTATAATTTACTTTTTCCCTTTGATGCCACCTCCACTGATATGTCAAACATAACAAGCTTTTATTAATTACTTTAACGTGCACATTCAATTTCAACTCCTGAAATGTGGCTCTTTGGCTAAAAATAGATTAGAAATCACTACCGTAAGTGGATATGCAAGCCACACTCCTCTGTGAGTAACTATATACATATAACAAGCACATCCCCTGCACAACATCCGTGAAAATAGAATAAAACCTGTGTCCATTCATTAGTGTATGCATTCCTAGAAGGTATAGAATATAGAGTAATATTTCCTGTTTCTTAACATGGTATTCTCACAGCAAGAACATCCAATAAATACCACTCAATGTTTCTGATGATAATAAAATGACAGGTGAAGATAATAAGGTAGCAAGTGATGATAATAAAGTAACAGGTGTTTTTTTAAAAAATCATAAAATGACAATGTCAAGGCAAATACTTTTAAATTTAGCCCACACACAGTATATCTAAAAGCCTGAAATATGTGGGTGTTTATCTGAGCAAAATCTTCAACTTTCAGAGAATTCATTTATCTCTTGTACTTCGTCTCTGCAGAGGAGGCAATTTGGGGAGAAAGTTTCTGCCACTGCAGTGGCTGCCATACTATTTTTACTTCCTAGATAAAGAATTTCAGCCTCGAGGGCAGCCAGACTAGCCCTTTCCACCAATGCTAATCCCACTTCATTATCCTTTTTCATAAAAGGTCACAACTCTTTTTATGACACACATGGCCATGGGTGCATTTTCATGTATTTAGTTTGGCACAGTATAATAAATATGTGACTGTTTAGAGAACTCTGTCAAGTTTTTTTTTCCTCAAACTAGCATTAATAATTGTCTTCATTATTAAAGAATGGGAGACTCTCTTTGCACAAGACACACCATGTTTGCTTTTTCCTTAGTTCTCCCACAGTTTTTGCTGGGAGTTGATGCACAGGAAGCAGTGTAGGAAGGGAAGGTCCTATGGGGAGCTAGAATTTTCAAAATTTGAGCATGTATCTCCTGGCCAAAGAATGAGGTACATACAACCAATGGCATATGTATCTGGGAAATAAAACCTGTTAAACCCACCATCACCTTCAAAACACTTTTCAAGGTGTGAGGACATAAACATATCCTGATTATAGTTCAAAGCAAAATGGAGTCTATTTAGACCATAAGTAATAATGTTGAAAACTTTGCAAAAATACTGTTCTTTAACTTGTACTAAAGTTGACATCTCTTGTTCATAGGGGTCACTATGAGCCATAGTTAAATCACCAGCACCTAACAAATAGAACAAATATATTTGATCTTCACAATATTCTAACCAGATGCAGTCTGCACATTACGCATTTTTTAAAAACTCATGAGTAAACTGACAGCGAAGAAAGTCAGAAAGTCATTTGCCTAAGACCATATATTCATGAAGTCTTCGACGTTGGATTCACACCAAAGCTCTGGCTCTAGAGCCATACTCTTAACTGTACAATGGTTGGGATTCTTGGATACCCTCCTCTGTGCCTCTAGGTTCAGCTTCCCAATTAGTCTTTGAGGCTAATTTAGTTATTTCACTTAGGTGAGCAATGCTCAAAAGGAGGATAAGTGGAAACAATATGTTACATAAATTAAACTGTACTTGCTCCATTACCCTACTTCTGAGAGATTTGTTAAGGTTGAGGATGCATCTATCTTTGGGAGAAATTGACATTTTCTAGAAATTCCTTTGTCAGCTCCTGTTTACAAAGAAATATGTGAAACACTTCCTTTAAGAATTCAGCTGTTCACATTGGTATTAGCAATACTAACCTCAGGCACTCCTTTCTAAAAGACAGGGTGTGTGACAAGAAAGAATTAGTTATTGGATATGCCCTCTAGTTCATAACTACAAAACCCAGGCAAAAGACCTCTAAAATATTGTATTTGTTAAACGGATAAAAAGATTGCTGGAGCTAAAAGGTAAGGACAGATTTGCTTAATTATATCACTTTTACTGGGTTAAGACATTAGTGTATGAAGTTTATATGGTAATATTGTTGCTTAATTATATCACTTTTTACTGGGTTAAGTAAGACATTAGTGTGCGAAGTTTATATGGTAATACTACTCTTGCTTAATTATATTTACTGGGTTAAGTAAGACATTAATGTATAAAGTTTATATGGTAATACTCATTCATTATTGTAGAGTTAGAATCAACTTATAACTGACCCTCAATTGAGTTTCCAATGTTATGAATGGCATAAAAGGAAATGGCCCTTCTTTCTCTGTAGAACTACTAGTGGATTCAAACCACCTGGAAGGGTTGTCAGTGCAAATTCCTATGAACTACACTGGTGACTTAAGGGCAAGAAATTATGATGTAATCTCATAGGTATATGGTTCAAACCCATTAGTTACTCTGCAAGAACAAAGATGAATCATCAAATCCTGTGCAATTTTCTCCTCTGCAGGGTCATCTATGGGTTGGTTCCAAGTCAATGGTAAATAACAATTCCACTAAAGCTCCTTTAAGAACATCACCTTACAGAAAACTATGACTATGGCATTAAGATTGGAGGAAGATGACTCACCAAACTTGCTTGCTAAAACTGAGGAGGACCTGAAAAGTTTGCTGTAAAAGGTCAATATGGATTGAAGTTCACCATCAAGAAAACAAAGATTCTCACCACTGGGCTGATTGGCAGCATCATGATAGACAGTGAAGAGATTGAGATTGTTAACAGCTTCAGTTTGCTTGGCTCCATAATCACCACTCTTGGTACTAACAGCCAGGAAATCAAAAGATTAATTGTACTGGGAAAATCTGCTATCCGAGACCTCTTCAGAGTACTGAAGAGTAATGATGTCAGTCTAGAGACTAAGGTATGCCTGATCCAGGCCATGGTCTTTATAATTACTTGCAGTTCAGTGAGTGCTGGAGAAGAGTGTTGAATATACAATAGACTGCTAGGAGAACAAACAAGTTCTCTTGGAAAGAATGAAACTGGGCTGTTCCTTTGGAGGTAAGGATTTTGAAGCTCTGTCTGACATACTTTGGACATGTTGCAAGGAGAGACCAGTCCTTGGAGAGGGACATCATGCTTGGGAGGGTGGAGGGACAGCACTGGAGGAGAAGACCCTGAATGAGATGGATTGACTCAGTGACTGGGTTAGTGAGGGTGCGTGTGTCAGAGGCAATGAGGGTGTCTAAAGGTAGAGCAGAGTTCAGAGCTGTGGTTGTACATAGTGTTGCTAGGAGTCACAAATGACTTGACAGCACATAACAATATGAAGGTGTTATTGCTATGGATTGTCAAGTTGGACATGACTCATAGCTGACCCTCCAATGGGTTTTTTAATAGCTGAGCCATTTATACTGATGAAGTATATGTAAATTACAAGGAATGTAATATGGACACAATGCTGTCTTTCTTTAGGAAGGAAAATCTACAAGTGTTTTAAGGAGTAACACCAAAAACGGGGGATTTTAAATAGCATACCAATTGACTGCTCTCACTGTAGAGATGTCAAACTACCACCTAAGTTCTCCCAAGAAGGATTTTTTTTTTTAAAGTCTAATTAATCCTGATGGCTTGTATACCATGTGAAATTCTTAGCGCTGTTGTATAGCTGACAGAAAGGATGTGAATTTTGCTTCTTCAGTTGGTTAGACTATGAGGCAAATGAGGCCCAAATCTTAATGACTATATATAGTGCCATTCAGCTCTGTGACTCTAGATTACACTAACTGCTCAGTTAGATTACATGCTTGATGGTCTTTTTCGTACTAAAACCAGCACATTCAGCTATGCTAGTCCATGACTTCACTCTATCCATGTGTCTAATCTACAAATTACCATCCCTGCTTTGCCTTCTATCACGAGGCTCAGTCTAGCCCCACTCTGCTCTAATGTCAATCTTATTCCAAGTTATAAAAAGCGCGCTCTCTCTTTCCAAATGTTTTAGCATGTACTGGTTGTGGAAAACTGAACTCCATTTTGCGGCTGATTATCCTGATGTGTATTCACTCTTCGTTTCACTATGTAAATTATCAAATGCTGGACATGAAAACTCATTTTGTGTTCCAGAATGAGGGGGTGAAGAAAGAGTTGAAGAGTGGGTAAAAGGTGAAAGTAAATTATTCATCTGAAAATGTTGAACCTGCCCTATATATAATCTTAGCTGGATGTCCCAATGCTCATCTGGGGTAGAATACACCAGATAGGGGTCTGTATTTGTTTCCGCACTAATGTTTTTAACTCTTTATTTCTATTGTTTATTTTTGCCAATATTACATTTCCTCAGTTATTTCTATCTTCAGAGCCTCTTACTGGACTATTTTGTTCTAATGATGAAAAATTTTGGTCTAATATTTTATCTCCCTTAACTATATCAAAATAAGCCATTCAAAGATTAGATCTTATCAATT
The DNA here is from genome assembly GCF_000299155.1 of Elephantulus edwardii. Taxonomy (NCBI): domain Eukaryota; kingdom Metazoa; phylum Chordata; class Mammalia; order Macroscelidea; family Macroscelididae; genus Elephantulus; species Elephantulus edwardii. The sequence goes on along the minus strand of NW_006399782.1, from coordinate 16,393,227 downwards.
ATTATCAGTATTTTTCATAAATTTTTATCAGTATTTTAATTACTCTGAAGGAACCATAGCTTCAATAAAGTTAGTTTTTGCTAGTTAATCAAGAAACCTGCATAAGCATTTGCAAATTTTAATTTAAAAAAAGAGAACTCTATATAAAATAACAACAGAGAAAAGATATTAGTTCATAAATAACATTAGAGATAGTTCAATTTTGCTATGCATCTCAAGTCATTGTGTTCAAAATTATAGTCTAGACAGCTATTTAAGGCAGTGCTTATCATATTTGTTCATATCTGAGTCACCTAATGTGCTATAGAAAAATTGCAGCTGTCTGAGCCCCACACTAAAGTCATGGAATAAAAACATTCAGGGCGACGTAAGCAAGAAGGAGTATTCTTTTATAAAGGCATTTAATGGGATTTTAATGTCTAATCATGCTTGGTAATCTTCCTTTAAGAATTTTGGCTTCTGGTACTGCCTATATACTATAAACAAATACTGTTTGTAGAGAGTATAAAGCAACTTAAATGGAATGTGGAAGGAACAAAGTCTAAGAAGCCAGAGAATATAGAAACTAGTGGTTCCCAAGAAAAGGAGAGAGGAAGTTTTGTGCTATCATTGGGTAGAAAATTTTTATGATTTTTGTCCTAAAATTTAAACTTTTAATTTACATTAAGAATATGCAAAAATATTTAAGAGATCATCACAGATGGTTAAATTTCAGCTAAGACTGTCCATAACTGATTGTGGTTTATTGCGTTGGGATCAGAAGAACTGTGTAAGCAGTCTTGAAAAAGGGCGAGCCATCATGCTGCGTTCTGTTATTATCAAAACACAAGCCTCTCAGCAACAGATGGATAAAATGCTTCACAGAAGCATAGAAAGGCCTTCAAAATGCAGCCCTTACCCAGATGTCTGGGATCAGTTAATCCTTAAAACAGACTGTCAAGTAGGTGGTATTTGTTCTGTCCTGGAATTTCCACATTGGTCAAATTCTCAGTTTTGAAAGAAAATCTCCATTTACATTTTGCTGTCATCCAGAAAGTCAGAAAGGAAGTAAGAATCCCAAGACCTTGACAACTCTAGGGTATGGAAAAGAGTGGAATTGTAGGACAGCCAGCACCACCAGAATGACAAACGTGAGTACGTGTCAAGGTCATCAGGAGAGAATAGAATGGTAGCAATTTGTTGAGGTGATTTGGGCAGATGTTTAGTTGAAACCAGAATGGGGGGGGGAGGGGGGAAGAGATAAATAACATTGAAGGAGAAGAAGAGCCTCAGGAGATGGACAGACACAGTGACGCCCACAATAAATGAGCAGAACAGAGATCCTGAGGATAGAGCAGAATAGGAGATTGTCCATTCAGATCTATTGCCCACAGAATGGCTATGGGCTATAATTGACTTAATGACACCTAAGGACAAAACCACACAGTGAAATGGTTACCGAACAGGTAGTTGGAACATGCAAAAAAAAAAAAGTTCAAAAGTGATTTTAAAAAGGGTCAGATACAGAGCTGCGGTTTCCCATTGCCATTAAGTTGATTCTGACTTGTGATGATCTAATGGTACAAAGTAGAACTGCTTTCTACTGTTTACGTGACTGGAAGCTCTCAGAAGTAGACTGCAAGTAAGGCATGTCTTCTAGTGCTTCTTTAGGTGATTTTGAACGGCCAGCCTTTGTCTGGTAGCTCAGCATGAAGTGCTTGAACCACTCAGTGTTTTCTAGTTAACCAAGAAGCATTACTAATACTGCCGTATCAAGTCAATGTGAAGAATTATATTTGTGACAAAGTTATTTTAAAAACTAAATGTATTAAGAGGGAGTTATATAAAATTAGGGTTTTGCTACAGTGACAGTACTTAAATCCTTCAGAATTTTTTTTTAAGTATATTTAACTCAGCTATCCTGGAAAATGTAAGTGAACTTTCTTTACTTCTATGAACATGAAAAGGCAAGAAGGGACAAAAAAAAATTGCTTGTTTCAGTACTTGTCATTAAGTACTATACACAGCAGTTAAGTATTAATAAGTAAGTAGCTAACATTTATGCAATGACTCATTTCTGTTAAAATATGTATCAATTGCTTCTTCATTATTTATCACTACCTCCATACCAAAAAAAAATGAGGCGAGGGAGTCAAAATCGTCATGGTTTTTGTTTGGCTTTTAAATATTACTTTGATTTTGACTAGCCACATCATAAATAAACAATTATATTCTACATTGGAGAAAATCATGGTGATGAATTAACATTGGCCTGGCTTACTTGCACACTCCCCATGAAATAAGATTCAAATATCAGGTCCCATTTTTAAGAAAAACACAATACTGTGAGCTGCTTAGGAGCCGGGAGTATCATGATAATGAAAACAAATGCTCCAGACCATTCACATTCTTCTGCCACTTTAATCCGCACAGGTATTTATGAGAGGGCCAATTTTTATCTTCCCTAACTTTTTGTGTTACAATCAGCAAATTGTTTGTACTAGCAGTTGCTCAAATACATTTCTACAAATGAGTAAGGATTACCGAGTAATTCGGGGAAATTCAAGTTATTCATATGCTTTCTCTAACTGTTAAGAAAATTAAGAGCCCACATTCCCTATGCTTTGGGTTGTTTTGTTGTTTTTATTAGTAGATTGCATAAGTTTTGAATATGAGTCTGAAAATAATAGGGAGCTCTGGTGGCTTAATGGTATGAAGTTGTGCTGCCAAACCAAAGGCACATGGTTCTAATTTACCAGCCACTCCTGGGAGGAAATATGGGCAATCTCTTCCCACATGAGTTACTGCCTGTGACATCTATCGGAAGATCACTTGTAAGTCAGTTTGACCTCTGGTACATAGTAACTTCACTGCTATTTACATGGTGTTAATTTTATATATCATTTGGCTCATTAAGACAGCAAACACTTTGAGCATCATAATACATTTTTTATATCACTTAAAATTTATGTCAAGGTCTTTAGATGTATCCAAAGAGATACAAAGCTGACCAATGTGGACCAAATTCTGATTCTGTGGGCTATTCCATGGAAGAAACAGTCCTGGGCCAGAATCCAGAGGGACATGTTCAAAACCTGGTCATTATCTAATCAGAGCATTTGGACAAATCACTTAACCTCTTTTTATTTACATTGCCAAGCATGAAAAATGGGGATAATCATACCTACATTAGACATTCATTATGAGGATTAAGTGAATGTGTTTTGTGATCAATAAATGACTATATAACTATATGGAATTATAATTTAATAAGGCAGTAGAGTAAATATACTTTTAGTCAGTTATGAAATTCAGTCTCCAGGTTGCATGCCTATTCCTTTTACAATGTCTTTTCTGTGAGAACCAGGTCTTGGCAGCAAATCTATTGATAAACCCCTTGATAATCCAAAAACTAATAGCCATGACCTTTCTCCAGCTCCCTAGGACAAGTAGCCATTTCACACTCAGCTTTCCATTCCTGCACACAGAGCCTCTCCAACCTGCAGTTGAATTTCTCAGAAAGTGTGTCAGAATTCTAGAGCCCAACTGCTAAAGACAGGAAGCAATTAAATATGTAAATCAAAGAAATTACACTCCAGCACTGACATTCAGTTCTGTGGCTGCCTCCACCACCACCTCTTTCAGTTCTCTCTCCTTCTCTTCCCCTTGGGAGCATGGCTAGTGTGAATTCTCCTTCTTCAACTCTGCTCCCCGCTTAATTTTTTCCCCCTCTTAATTCTCAACCACCTGCCCCAGGCCTTCTCATCATTTATTAATCAAGCACCTATGAATATGCATAAAAGCCAGTCTCTGGATTTTATTAAATTTAAAAAATATCCTTAAGAATGTGTTTTGTGTCCTGAAAGAGAAAGGGTTATGTGTGGGTAGGTAAGACAAAGGGAAAAGGATAAAAGAGTAAGATAATTGTTGTATTTTGTTTTGTTTCTGTACTTCACTGATGACACAAGCATGGTGAGGCCACAGGTTATGAAGGCATTTTTTTCACATTTTCATATTTAAATATGTTTCTAATTTATGTTTTGAAAGAGTTGAACACTGGATAGTATACAACTCCGAACTGTGTTTTTTTTCAATAGGCATACTTCAAGTCTTGGAGGTGATATGCGCTAGAAAGTGACTAGAGAGGCTTCTGAGCTGTAACTGCAAATTGACTTTGTGCTTATGTGTGTATTTCCCAATTCCATGATATGCCACCTATGAAAGGTGCCCTACAGCAGGGTGGATGAAAGGGGTGAAATTGTCAACAGGTAACAGTACCTCCTCTACTATGTGAAGTCACTTTGTCAAATCAAAAATGCTTATCATTTTCTAGGTTCTGTTGACATTCTACTTTAGTAGAATTATGCCCTTTCCTAGGAATTGATAATATTTTTTTTTCCCTAAGGACAAGTCCAAGGTAATCAAGATGAAGTTTTGTTGGTCATCTTCATTTCAAAGAGGCATTCCCATTTTATTATATATATACACACACACACATATATACATACACACACACACATATATACATACATATACACACAATATATACATATATACATATATATATATATATATATATATATATATGTGTGTGTGTGTGTGTGTGTGTATATATATATATATAGTTATTTAGTGGTAAGAAGTTGTGTTGCCAACCTAAAGGCACAAATAGTCGAATTCATCAGCTGCTCCATGTAGAGAAAGATGGACAATCTCCTCCCATATGATTTATTTTCTTTGAAACCCCACTTAAGGGTCAGCTTTGGGTCAAAACAACAACAATGTGTGTGTGTATGCAGGCCATCGAGTCAGTAACCGACCCACAGTTGACCCTCCAGCAGGTTTTCAGCGACTGAAAATCACATGGAAGGAGATTGCTCATCCTTTTTCTGCACTGAAGCTAGTGGATTGGAACTGCATATCTTTGGGACTGCACTGCAGCTTCTTACTGCTAGACCACCAAAGCTTCCTAAGACAGACACACACACACATATACACATGTGTTCATTATCCCTTGTCTCATGCTGTTCATGCAATGAATAGAAGATTAAGGAAAGGCATTCTGTCTACTGCTTTATACTATCCAATGGCTTTATAAAAAACCTTTTGAAAGTATTGATAAATAAAAATTTTAATTGCCTTTTGTTTTCTTCATTTTTTTTCCTCATTCATAATATGAGTATAAAGGATAAGGAAATTTAGGGTCAAAATAAACTAGTCAACCATGATCAACACAAAAAAGATTTTCAGTGCTTTAGTTAGTATTACCCGACGCTTGTTTTCTTTTTTTATGATGACTTCTCTGCACTTGACTGAATTATCCTCAGGTAAATAATCCGTAAATATTTAAAATTTGTATACTAATAAAGGAGGATGAGGAGATAAGATTTTATTTTGTTTTCATAGTTGTTTATTTTGATCTTACCTACTTAATAGCCACAAATAACAAAAGGTAAATTTAGTTAGCATAAGCTAGAAGTACAAAAATATTTGTGACTTTTGTCTTTGGTTTGTTATTCAAGTCATGTTATCCTAGATAAACTGTTTAGCATTTCTAAGGCTCAAATATTTTTGCATATATAAAGTATTCAGATGAGATGAATTTTAAGGATTAATAAAAATGAAATTTATTTATTCTATGAGAGTAAATAGTTATTTTGTAGTTTCTTTGCTTAAACTCCTTAGTTTTCTGTTTATTGTACAGCTTAATGTCAAGAGCTAAATTTTTAGTTTAATTATTTTGTTTTTCTCCTCTTTATTCTCACTTCAAGTAGTCTCAAATATAACTTGAAAAACAGTATGTTCACTTAATCTATTCTAGAAAAATCTAATTTTAGAGTATGTCATTTAAGCAGAAATGTCAGTCTTCAGTAATAAGGGTCACTATAATAATGTTGAATGCCTCAGTGACTTCTTACTAACTAAAAGTCCCTTTAAACATATTTGCTTCTTTTATTTCAAATTTAAGAATCATTGCACTTTGATGAGCATTTCATCACACTGGGCATTGTAGTTAAATTTTCCTGTTAAACAATTTCATTAATTCATCATTACTTCCCTGGTTTCCCTTGAATATTCATTCAGTGGACAGCTACTGGGAAAACAAATAGCCCTGACAAAAAACAGCTCTAAGGTCTGTGATGTTCAGTGTACTAAGGTATACAACTTCTAAAGGAGTTGACAAGATAGAAAACCCAATCACTATGAAAACAAATAAACATACTACAAAATAAAATGGTTCCAGTGCTATATGAGTGATGCAAATAAGTATTCACATACTTCTGGAAAAAATAAAGATATCTTTGGTTAGAAGAATCAGGAAAACAGCAGAGAAGAGGAAGATTGAACAAAGGCTTCAAAATATGGTAAGATTTTCAAAAGATGTAACTGTAGACCGATACTTTTAAGCATAAACACAATCATGGGGCCATGGAGGGTATGAATGGGAGACGCAGGGAAGGCTGATGGGGAAATGTGCTTTCACACATCTTCCTACATGTTGTCTGAACAAATTGAGAAAGTCATGGTTACAAAGAGTAAGACAATCATTGGGAAATGAGTATGACATAGTAAAATGTTCTCTTTCAAAGTTTCAAGAATGTATGAACTAGATATTAGGATTGAATTTGCTCCCAGGTCTCCTAAAATGAGAATTAGCTTTTGCAAAATAATCAACAGGCTGTGATTAACTAGCACACCAAACAGAAATCTCAGGCAATATTTTCTTAGAGTAATGCATGTCTTAAGAAACATTTTCCTCTATCTGAGAATTTGTCCCACTTCACTCTCTGTGTGTGTGTCTAGAAAATCATTCTATTCCACAACTATTTATGTATACAAACACACATATCAGGAAGTAGATAGCTTTAGGTAATAGGGGTATTTTAAATGAATCAAATTTATGAATAAATCATTACCAGTTGTTTGGGGATTATTGTGTACACATGAAAATGGTCTGACCCCTGAGTCGGAGATTTGTCATCAGCCATGGAAATGGGCCTGGAAACAGGAAGATGGCATAACCACACAGAACACTATGAGAAATGAGGAAAAGAGACTTTGAACATGCAGTTGCCCCAAGCAGTCAGGAGAGATGATTTTTCAATCTGACATAATGGAAATCCCTAGAGAGATCCATTTTTCACTTTGACGTGACTAAGATAATAAGTCAAAAGTTAAAACGTGTAATATGAAGACCAACACGAGAGAAACGACTTCTTTTTCAGAAATGGCACAGTGTACTTTCGTATATGTTGGCTTAAAGGAGCATTCTTCTTCTTTGAGAAGCAATCCAGAGAGTGTAGCTCAAAAGAACCATTTTAAGAGTAAAATCCATTTTTAAAGTACATTAAAATGTGCTCTGTAGACTTGGATTCTGTGAATATTCTGAGACATTATCATCTTGTACGCTTATTTTTCATGAACGAAAACGATTATTTTTTGTAAAAATAATTAACAAATAAAACCCTACATGGTAAAAGAAGAAACTCCTACCCTAATATTTAATCTTCACAGTTTACATTTTTTTCCAGGTCTACAGACACAAACAACTAAAGAGCTTTTTTGCAAAGCTTACTCTCAGTAGTGTTCAACTTGACGACACTTAACCACTACTAAATGAAACTAGTGCTGTTATATCAGGAGGAACATTCTTCCACTTTGCACATCACTCTTTGACAATGTTCTGTATGAAGTAACCTGGGTTTGCTGTACTGCTAAACCTTGTGCAACTGGGGTATCAAATACCAGCATGGTTTCCCAATGTGGACAGTGTTTGGGGCAACTCCCAGTTGTAAAACAGGTTTGGAAGCAGGAGTAGCGTCCACTTCGTAAACCACATGCTTCTGGAAACTCTATGAACGTGGAGAAATTATGATGTTATGGAAAGGCATTAGGGCTTTTGTTCATAGAGTCGCTATGAGTTGCACTCGACTCATCGACAATTGATGGCAATCAACAACAACAGACACAAATAGGGAGCTCTGGAGGCCTCGTAGTAAAAACCTGTGCTGCAATCCTGAAGGTACACAGTTCAAATCTGTCAGTTGCTCTGTGGGAGAAGGGTGAGAAGTCCCCACCCATGAGATTGTTGTTGTTGTTACTGTAGTTGTTGTGACCCTCGGGTGGATTTTCGAAGGCACTTAATCCCATGGGATAAAACTGTCCATCCTTCTCCCACGGAACAGCTGGTGGGCTCGAACAGCAAGCCTTAGGGTTTGCACCACAGCTTCTTGCTTTGAAAACCCGCTGAACGGTCAGCTATGGGTCAGTTCTGACTCAACGGTACACCACCACCACCACAACGGACAAATGATTTATAGTTGATGTTAATTCAGTGAAGTGATAATAGACCGAACATAAAGTTTCATTTTATTTTAAAATTTTTTTAAAAGAAAATTAAAAGTTGTTCTGGTAAATGTCCTTTTACTTTATATCCCTTTCTCACTCATCAACATAGTCATGTTTCAAAAATCAAATATTATGCAAAAACGATCGATCGTGTGAAAATGGAGGACGACGGCATCAGATCACAAACTGACGGATGACTACATTGTTACACAGCTGTCAAATTACCGCAATAATAGCAAACTACTGAAGAGGCCATGTAGACACATAATCCTATCACATTCACCATGCCTTTATCTTTGATATTGCCAGGCATATGGAGCTAGCACTCAAAATACCTTGATAGTATATTCATTATAACTTTAACTGTTGGGTAACAAGATAGTCTGTCTACACATCAAGAATCAAAATCAAACTCATTGCTGTCAATTTAGAATTGACTCCCAGATGACCCGCCACTGGATTGCTGAGACTGTAAATCACAAGAGAGGAGACTGTTATTGGACTAGTAGCACAACTTCTCTACCCAACTACACCATCAGAACTCCAATCAGACTAAGAAAGGAATTGATGCTGGTTATTTCTCTGAAACCAGTATGTATGGTATTAGACATACAGGACAAAGGGGAGCTGGGTGGTTGAAAATAAGAAGGGTATTATGTAAATATAAAAGAAAAATATTCTTAAGAAAGTCTTAAAATACTAGGAACACTAAAGTCCTAAACTACATTATATCTGAAATTCTGAGTCCTGGATTAGACATTGATTCATTAAGTGTGCTTTGCTATCAGAGGGGGAAAAAAAAAAAAGAAAAACATCCTAGAAACTGTTATTGCAAACTGCACATTGGGATACTCTGGTTTAAGGTTTCTTGTTCTGCTCTTGGCCAAATTATTCTTTATAAAATAAAATAAATATCCCCATTTTTAATACCAAAATTTTCTACAATAAACCACATTAACTAATAAAACCAAACTAAAAACAAAACAAACTCTCCAAAAGTATTGTTAAAATTATTGTAAAAAAAGAAGTCAGTGTTCAAAGTCTCACCTGGTAAAGAGCTAACAAAGCATTATATCAATCACTAGAAATCATTCTGTAACAAAAGCTCCATTTTCTATTTTCTACTCTCTTTGTTAAACTCAGCTCAGATTCCAGGAATAAGTTTACATCTTGCTTAAATATATAATTTTGAGTATGTAGTTATTCAGCTGGGTGTTTATTAAGCCATTTATCAGTGAGATAACCACAGGTAATCTGTTTTTCTTATTAACTCCAAAATATTCTGCCTGTCCTTGTTAGACAACACCAGTAGCAGGCATATTATTTATTAACCACAAATTCCTTAAAGTTTTACCTGGTTTTTTTTTGGGGGGGGTTGTTTGCCCAAATTTATTAATTATGTCTCATTTTAACAGATTTTTCTTATTCTTACATCTTTAGTCTTGCATCTGCTCATCTCTACTCCTTTTAGGTTTTTCTCACTTTGTACTCCTGTTTTTAAAATTCACAGCATCCATTTACATTGAGATAATCAAAACAAATATAACAAAACAAAAAACCTTTGCCTTAAGTCTCCAGCTGCTGCATTTTTAATTTCTCAACATTCATCCACTGTGAGTAAAACGCAATTCTGCATGGAATTTTTGTATCTACTTGTAGGTTTAGTTTTGTTTTTAATGTTGGACACTTGTATAAAGAATGCTCTCTGAAATCACTATGAATTATGCATGTTTGTGGCTATTCAATATCTATTTGAATGAAGACTGATAATAACACCACACTACTGATTCTCCACCATTATCTAGAAACTTACATTCATCACTATTAGTGTTGTATTTGCCTAAGAATGGAGTATGTCTATTCCTATTTTGTTGATGGGTCATTCAGCCATTTGTGTACTGTTGCTGATATTTTTCTTTATCATATGAACCCCCAAAGCTTCAGTGATTTTTCTTGGTTTTGCACCACAGAAGTCATCAATCTTTCCTACATGTAATCAGCTTTCCACCATATTGCTCTGGTATCATTAGATCTTTAAAATAAGGCTAAAACTCCCTGCTGTGGAGAAAGTTCCAATGCATAACAACAATTCTAAAACTAATTTCTACTAATGTAAATTATTATGGGAAGTATCCTCTCATGAAACATTTAGTTAAGTTAAACTGTGGACCTTTATCAGCCCAGTATCTTAAGCTCTCAAATACCAGAGGTGGAGAAATTCCCCTCAAAAAAAAACCCAAAAAAACCCAAAAAAATAAAAACACCCAACACCTCTTTTCTGTGATCCAATCAATAATTCTTTGCTGTCTTAATACATTAAAGTCTTGTGAATAAAAGAAAAGTGGAAATATGGCAGACAAATAGGTAGGAATTTGGGTAGAGATGGTTAAGAACTTGCCATCACACAAGGAGATAAGGAAGTGTCTTCTGGTCAAGTCAGTGATCTGAAAGTGAAAGCCTATGAGGCTCTCAAATCCATCACACTGGTCAAAAGGCAGAAGAATTCACTTCTCTGTAATCAGGAGGGAATTTCTTGTTTTCTACTCTAATTTGCTTACTGAAAAACAAGAGAAAGGGAGGAAAAATATGATTGTAAAATTAGAGCCAGCAATTATACTTCCAAAGATGTGAAGCCAAAGTTTGCAATTTATTGCTGTTTAAATAGTAATGATCTATAGACTCTTTCTGGAGCTCTGGTGGCCTAGTGGTAAGAAGCTGTAATTCCAAAAGAACACAGTTCAAACACACCAGCTGCTCCACGGCAGAAGGGTGGACAATTACCTTTCCCACAAATTACTGCCTCTGAATAACTGTTGGACAGTGGACTTTGTGTCAGTTCTTATTCGATAGTACACACAACAACAACAACAACATATACCACTGAAGTGAATGTCATTAGTTGAGATCTCCTCTTTTCCTATTTGGGAGATGGGATTCATTTTTCTCACTCACCTTTCTGCTAGATTGAAATCTGAAGATGGTTTACAAACAGGTGATTATTTGTCTCTTACATTTAAATTAAGCTATGTTTGTTCTCTCACCCTACAATACACACACACACACACACACACACACACACACATCTAGGAGGTAAAGAATGATGAATGCCCACTAAACTACATAATTACACTCATGACTGAATGACAAAGCTGTACTTAGATATCACACAAGTAATGATATGATAAAAAAATATGTAATGATCCCTCATGATCAGATAATTAAACAGTTGTAAAAGAATTAAGGGTAGAATGGAACCTTCTGTAATCTTGTCACAGATTTACTATGATGTAAGAGAGTTTCCTTTTGGTGTAATCTCTAATGCATTTTCTCTCACTAGAAATAAAAGAGGAAGAAAGCCATCCAAGAGGCTGAAATCACTATATATAACCAGAAGTAAGCATGTCTTTCGGACCCAGGACCCTGTGTAAAGAGGCTGCTTGCTACTGGTGAAAATCAGGCCATTTGGAGGCCTCCAAGGAAAGTCTAGCTCTCTTCTCAACCAAGATATAAATGGAGAGTGGACTTTACCCCAAAGCAGGCATTTGGACTCCTGATCTTCTGAACTGTAAAAAGAACATGTTTCAGTTAAAGTCATCACTGTTATAGCAACACTAGATAAACCAAGACTTTGGGGCACTAGAGTAGGCAAGTGGACCTCTTGGTTCTTGTCAATTGTATTTTTAATCTATTACTGAATATTCTCCTTCATGATCATTTATTTTTAAACCATTCATAAAAGATAAATCTTGTTTACTTCTCCTTACTTTGGTACATCTAAAACCGTACCTAAACGGCTTTAAACTGCACTTTGGTCAAAAAAATTGTAGATGAGGATAGAAAAGACTGTCATGGAAGAGTGCTGTGGCATTCAGGATTTGAATGCATTTATTTGAATATGACTTGTGTTAAATGTAAATGGCAACCACTGTTAATACAAGTGTAATTCTTTACAGATTTATGCCTGTAAAGGAGGATACAGCAGGTCCAGGATGCTGAATTTAATGTCTGTTTTGTGCCGTTGAGTCAAAACTGACTCCCAGCTGAAGTCCAGTGAGTTTTCAAAGGCTTTGTACTGAGTGAGAAGATACTGCCTGTCTGTCTTCCATGGAGCAGCTAGTGGTTTTGAATCACCTGCCTCGGAACTGGCAGCACAATTCCTTACTCACTAGGTCACCAGGGATTCCTCCACATTTGATACTGTTGTTGCTGTGTGCCATCATGTTGAGTCTGATTCATAATGACCCTATCAACAACGTGTCTGGACCCTGTCCTTTCATGTATCATATTCAACATCTCTGACAGACTTGAGCCCATTTCTACAGTTACTGTGTCAGTTCATCTCATTGAGGGTCTTCCTCTTTTTCATTTCATCTTTCCAACCATGATGTCCCTTTTTAAGGAATAGCCTCTCTCCTAGCAACATGTCCAAAGTACATGAGACAGAGCTTTTTTACCCTTGCCTCCAAGGAGAACCCTGGCTGCATCTTCCCTAAAAAATATTTATCTTCACAGTTAATGGGATATCTAGCACTCTTCTCCAACAACAAAGTACAAAGGCATCAATTCTTTTTCTGTAATCCTTATTCATTTCCCAGCTCTCAGGTGTATAATAAAAGGCTGAAAATACCATGGCCTGAATCAGGCACTCCTTAGTCTTAAGAATGATCATTGATCTTCTGAAATTTGGGGAAGTATATGACAGAAGACTTGCTGAATGTAATAACATTCCTCATCCCCTGACTATGAATATCAAGGGTATTGTTTGTCGAGTTCAACAGTAATTAATAAGGGAGCAGAATGTACTATTATTATTTTTTGTTTTTAAAAAAATTATTATTTTTTAATGAACATTTACAGAGATTTTGGATTTTCATTCACTCATTGTTGCACTTTTCTCCCTGCCCACACCCTACAATGGGACTGACATCAGAGTTGAGAAGAGACTGAGAAAAATTGGATAAATTATGTATACTACATTGAAACAGATGAGGGACAGTAGCATTAATTTTTATATTATATATCACAAGCATTGAGGTTTCTCCTTCATAGGGTTGCTATGAGTCGCCTGCTATTCGACAGCACTTAACAACATTATACATGTACATATGTGTATGTAGACACATATAGATATAGTTGTTGACTGCCTTCGAGTAGAGCACTACTCATAGGAACTTTATGAACAGAAGTCCTGAAGACCCTCTACAACTATCGATCTTTATCAAAGTTCATAGAGTTTACAGAGGCAGATTATTTAAGAAGTAGATGCTACTTTTGCTTCTTGCTTCCAAAAATATATAAAAAAGAACATTTTATTATACATATATATAATATTATGTACAAAATGTTCTCTTTTTATACTAACTAGAACTGGAAAATCAAGTTCAGTTCTGACACATGGTGGTCCACCAGCAGTTGATACTGGGTAGACCTAATTTTTAAATATTTATAAGCTCTGGTAGTCTAGTGGCAAGAATCTGAGCTGAAATCTTGAAGCATGTGGTTCAAATTCAACAGGGGCTCCACAGGAAAAGGATGGGCAATCTCCTCTTGTGCAATTAACTGCCTCTGAAAACCTGCTGGAGAGTCAGCCATGGGTTGATCCTGATGCAATGGTAAACAACATGAGATAGATAGATAGATAGATAGATAGATAGATAGATAGATAGATAGATGATAGATAGATAATAGCTAGATAGATAGGGGGGAAAATTGAGGTTCTGAAGGAGAATGAACATAAATTGTTCCTTGCACATTAAAAAATAGATGTTCAAAGAATGGATGTCCTAAGAAACGCAATGATTTACTCAAGATAAAAAAGGATGATTGATGAATAGTTTCCATTTGTTCTCTATATTACTGACTGCAAACCCGATAATGTCCTTTATATACATGGACAGAAGTTTAAACTATGAATACAAAATTGCTTATTTTTATATATATTTTAAAGCTCAATTTAAATTTCTATTTCAGAGTAACAAACTCCAAAGCCCATAATTCTGAAACTAGTTTGTCTGATCTACATTAGCCTTTTGATTTTTGTCTTATTAGTGTGATAAACAAATCTTGAAAGAGAAGTAATGGATTGATTTTGGGTAACATTTTCCAGGAAAAAGTCACAACACAGTTTTATTCTTGTTTGACTAAAACAGTTCTATAGATGCTAATATTAAAGATTAGGTATATTGCTTTTAGCAGTGATAAATCTTGTGGAACTGTGGCAAGCAATTGTTCTTCATACTCTAAAGAGCACTTTATAAAAAATATTGTGCATACAGACTTGTACATGCATAATAGTAAACAAAACTGCAGTACAGAAGTCATGTCCATTCAATGGTATATATGCCTTTCGAGTAAATCAGAAGTTTTCCCCTCTGAGTGACTGTTATAGTCTTATAAGAGTGTGGATGTATACATATGTGTATTGATTTAATTATTGTTTCTAAAGATCTACCTTACGTTTGATTGAATTCTAACATTAAAGTTCCTGAAATCTTTACTACATTGGTTGATGTGAATTGATATATTCTTATAATTTTAATCCATCTTCAAGAGCAATAACTTCTCTGTATCTTTTATTTACCACTTGGGACTCTCATGAGATCTTCTGGTTCTATTGGACACTTACATCACACACAATGAAACCTGCAATCTGTTTTGCAGAAAGCGCCAATTCTCCAGATCCCTGGGTCATTATGGGGTCCTAACCTCAACTTGGAAAATAATATTACCATAAGGCTCAGTTCAGATGGTCAGCATATCTTTTGAACTGTTTTACCAAGTAGCGATTCTTCAGGTCTTCTAAGTGTATTTCCAAATAATATTTTAGAGATTCTCATCATTTATCACACAGGTCATTGATGTTTATTGCATCCTTGCTTTCAAATATATTCACATTTCCCTATGATTACATGTTATCAAATTCTCTAAGATGCCATCACTCACTTGAATCATACAATAATAAATCACACTTTGCCATCTTCCTGCCCTTGTAATGATTTTAGCTCCCTTATTTTAATTATGAAACATTTCTTGATTGTCTTTTAGTTTTTTCACATCATGATAGCTATAAATAAGAATTTCATGTAAAATATTTTCCTATCTTAAAAGTAGAATAATACTATAGTATATTCCACATACAAACGAATATTGAATTTCATATACAATCCTTTCCTGTCATAAAATTGGAGCAGCATGTACCAGTGGCTAAGTATCCTGTTTCTGGAGTCCAATATACTCTAAGTATGGCCGTATTAGTCATGTGACTTTTAAGTCATTTAGCAAACCTCTCAGAATCTCACTATTTGTCAAATTACCTCACATCCTAGAATTTTTGGAGCAACAATGTATACAAAAAAGAACCAGCACAATTCTTGACATATATTACCGTTAATTTTTTTTTAAAATAGCCTCTTATTAAAATGAATATTTGTTTTAAAGTATACAAATTATGTAGCCAGCAATGTTGTTGTTAAGTGCTGTTGAGTCTTAGTGGACCCATAGTGACCCTATATGAACAAAAGTCTTGAGCACAAAACTTTCATCTTTTCTCCAAGTTCATAGAGTTTCCGCAGGCAAGCTTTTCAAAAAAGCTAACAATAAGTACAGTCAAACTTCAAAAATCAGCTTATTCTTTTTAACCATCAGTTTGGGAAATATTTTTAAATTATAATTCCTAGAGTATTCTATAATTTAATCATTCTTATGTTCTTGCTGGTGGGGTTATTTTGTAAAATTCTTTATTTTTATAATTCCACCCTCATGTCAATATCATGCTAATAATCTCATTGGGTTTTTTTTCTGCCTAAATGCACAGACATACATGTGTGTATTCACGCACACATATATGGGACATTTGTTGGCTTAGTCCAGAAGGAGTTGCAATGTGAACTCCAAGAAAGACAAATGAGTGCAAGAATCACAGGACAGATGAAGAGTGCTGCTGCTATAATGTGGGGATTGCATTAACTATCACAGATCAAACTATGTGTCAATGCTAGAATGTTGTTAAGTGCTGTTGAGTCACCTGTGACCCATACCAACCCTATGTACAGCAGCTCTGAAGCCTGCCTTATCCTGACCCAGTCTCACTGACTCTGACACACCTACCCCTTTATTCTAGTTACTCTATCAATCCATTTTATCCAGTGTCTTCCTCTCCTGTGCTTTCCCTCCACCCTTCTGAGCAGGATATTCTTCTCCAAGGACTGGTTCCTCTTGACCATGTATCCAAAGTATGTTAGACGGAGCTTCAAAATCCAAGCCTCCAAGGAAAAACTTGGTTTCATTATAAGCCAGACATGTTTGTTTTCTCCGTGGACCATGGTATGGTCTCATTTTTTTTTTTGTTTTTAAGACTCCAAGGAAAAACTTGGTTTCATTATAAGCCAGACATGTTTGTTTTCTCAGTGGACCATGGTATGGTCTCATTTTTTTTTGTTTTTAAGAAAATTTTTATTTTATAATGGTTTTTATACAAAGTTCATATACATTATTTTTCACACTAGATCTTTAAAATTTCCTTTACTTAATCCTTTTATTTTGCTTTTTCCCTTTTCTACAGTGAATATTCATTATTTGGTCCCCCATATATTTCTGTACTTTCGATATAAAAGATAAATGAATCTTGAATCATTTACCTAAGGGCACATAGCCAATAAGAGGAAGAGGAGAACCTAGAATCCAGGCATCACTGGATTATCTAAATCAGCATTTGAAGGAGGCCCTGGTGATGTAATGATTAAATGCTTGGCTGCAAATCAAAATTGTTCATTGCACCACCAGTCTCTCTGCAGGAGGAGAAATCTGGCAATCTGTTCCTGTTAAGATTACATCCCAGGGAACCCTGTGGGCAGTTCTGTTTTGCCACAAGGGGTCACTATGGATTAGAATGGATTTGACAGCAGCAGTATATGCTTGTTCTTTAATTCACTGGGGTCCTATTTCAGGAATACTAGTAGTCATGTCTTTTTTTGGTGAAGTGTTAACCTTTGGAAATACAGAAAGATTGACAACTCTGTCAAACAGTAATAAGTAGATACTTGGGGTGGGGGAAGATATTAGGGGCTTTGTTAGCCTAATGGGTAGGGAGTTGCATTGTCAAAGAAAAGACATGAGATGTAGATTTGTCAGCTGCCCCTCAGGAGAGAAATGGACAATCTTCTGTCCTGTGATTTACGGTCTCTGAAAACCCACTGGAGGGTCAGCTACGGAGCTAGTTCTGGCCAAATGGCAATGGGTGAGTGAGTGAAAAATAAAGATGTGGGAGAGGGACTGACGAAAGCTAACTGCTCAAGGACATAAACTTAATGGGAAAGGGGGGTTTATGGAGAGACTATTTTGAGAATAGACTTCTTTTTCACAGCCCTCAAATATAGTCTTGTTATGTTGTTATGTGCCACAGAGTCGTTTCCGACGCATAGCGACCCTATGCACAACAGCCCTAAACCCTGCTCTATCCTGCACCAACCGCATCGCCTCTGACACACCCATCCCGATTACCCCAGTCACCGAATCAATCCATCTCATAGAGGGTCTTCCCCTTCTACGCTATCCCTCCACCCTCCCGAGCACGATGTCCCTCTCCAAGGACCCGTCCCTCCTGGCAACATGTCTAAAGTATGTCAGATGAAGCCCCAGAATCCTTGCCTCCAAGGAGTAGCTTGGTTTAAACCTCTCCAAGATGAATCTGTTTGTTTTCCTGGCAGTCCAT
>NW_006399782.1:16366663-16373295 GCF_000299155.1 Elephantulus edwardii | reverse complement strand
CTAGAGTCAGAAAATCAAAAGGGCCTAACTCGCTCAGCATTTCTTAAGCTCAAGGAACTGAAGAACAGATTCAAACCTAGAGCTGCTGTAATCAAGGATGCTTTGGTCAAATATAGTCTTACATAACAATTTAATATTAGCATTATTACACAGGTCACTTCCTCTATGAACTTTTAGTGATTTCACAACAGATTTTTATTAACCTAGTATTTTACTTACTTCACTGTGTGAAACAGCCGCAAGGATTTTCAGGAGAATAAAATAGCCAGATGATTTTATTTTTTTCCTATGAAATTGAATTTTACTATTTGTCACTGAGTGGTTTCCTTCAGTCTCTATTTCTTTCATAACTTTGGTTAATATTTGACAAAAAGGTTTAATCTTAATTCAGAACCTCGTCAAGGATGGTTGTATTATTAAAACAAAATTAAGTGTCGAATAAAAAGCAAGCAGAATATAAAACATAACCATGTATTCGGTGAACCAATAATCTAGTCTCAAATTGTTAAGCCTATAGAAAATAAATCTCTCTCACATTAAATAATTCTGAGGTATTTTGAATTATAAGAATCAACAAGAATTAAATTTTTCTTTTAAAGCTAGGATCTAAGTTTTATTTGAGTGGATCCAACTTGTTGAAGAGACACACCAAATAGGAATCTGTTACTACTGAGCAGGGAGAAACATGTAATTACCCTCTAGGAAGTATCTAAACCTATAAATTAGATGGAAAGAGATTGACTGTCTTTCTCCCATGGAGTTGCAGGTGGATTTGAACCACCAGAGAATCATGGCCTTTAGGTAAGCAGCGCAGTTATCTAGGGACTGCACCTACCATCAGAAATAAAAAGAATACATAAATAAATGAATACACAGCTACTAAGTATTAGATTATTTTTGGCACTATTCATTACATCATTTTGTTCATGAATGATTTAGGAAAAAACACAATTTCTCCTTCTTCGACTATGTTTAAGAAAAATTTTTGAAACTCACAGCTCTTTTGTAAGTAATTGTAAGTGTCTCTGGAAGAGTTCAAATGTATTATACTTTCTCAGCGAAATAAATTATTGTCAACAATAAAGTCCTTATTAAAGTATCCTAATTTTTCCTTGCTAGAATTGAACGATTAAAACACATTAGATACTTATTATAACAAAATCTATTAGTAGTTGGCTAAACTTCACCTGGTCCATGAAAAACTACATGCCTACCTATTGTTACCTTTAGCTGCCTATGTTTAAGGCAAAATTTCAGCAATGTGTTTACAGATATCCAACAGTCCCCACAAACACAGCTATTTTATTAGTATTTTATTCTTTTCTGTGTGTGTACCATAAAATTGGATCTGACTGGTACAGGAGGAGATTGCACCTCCTTCTCCAGCAGAGCATCTGGTGACAGATATTTTTTAGACTGATTCTGTTTACTTCACAATGAATGTACTGTTGTGATATAAACATCTTTGATAATAGGTATTATTGTTAGATGTCACTGCATGAAATCTGACTCTTAATAACTCTGTACAACAGGGAGAAATCCTTCCAGATTCTGCACCATTCTCAGAATCTCCATTGCACTTAAGCCCATCATTGCATCACTGGACCAGTCTGTCTCCCTGATTCTCCACCTCCTTCACTGACTATTTTTCCAAGCATGTCTTTTTTACAAGGACTGGCCTTTTGGATAATATGTTAAATGAACATAAAGTCTTTTAACTGTAAATAAGGAGTTACTTTGCCAACCTAAAGACAGGCAGTTTGAATCCACCAGGTGTTTCCCAGTAGAAAGATGGGCAATCTTCGGTGCAATTAACCGCTTCAGAAAAGCCACTGATGTGTCAACTCTTAGTCAATTCCAACTCAACAGTAAGAAGTTTAATTGAGTTGCTTATTGTATCCAGAGCTATTAGTCATTGGCTAAATCTTGTGTAGTTCCTAGAAAACTCTATGACTATCTTTGTCTCTAGTTGCTTCAGTTATATGTCTACAGCAATATCCTAACAAGGAAAACCAGATAATTTTGTATTAAACTGATTTTGTCTTGCTAAATCTTAGGGTTGTAATGTTAAGGACAGGTTTGGGATTCTGCTAACCTTCTATGAAAGTCTAGATTAAATATCCTATTAGTCATTTCGGCCCCAAACCTTATTTAATTTCCAAGTCAGGCTTCTTATTAGTAAGATGGGCTAACAACTGTTAGTGTTATTTTTTTGTTATTATTGTTGAGTACTATCGAGTCAAAACTGACCCTCCAGTGGGTTTTCAGAGGCAGTTAATCATGTGGGAAGCAATTGCCCCACCTTCTCCCATAGAACAGCTGGTGGATTCAAACCACATGTCTTCGGGATTACATAACAGCTTCTTTCCACTAGGCCACCAGAGTAGGCACATGGTACACACTCAAGTAATAGTAGTTTAACAGTACTATAATCAACAGTCTAACAAGAGGGAGAGTGACGAAAAGAATAAGAATCAAGACTGGTGGTTCTGAAAAATTTCAAAGTTGGTGGGCATAGTAGGTAGGTAAATAATACCTTTAAAAATTTTCAAGTCTATTGCCATCAAATCAATGCCAACTCAGGACAATTTTCCATTGGATTTCTGAAACTGCAAAATCAATCATTAGTCATTTCACATTAGTCACCATCACAGACTTCTTGATGAATACCTATAGAGTTTAGAAGAGTTCAGTGTACCTTGAGATAAATTTCCATTTCCCTGTCCAATGTCCAAGGTGTCTGAGTGGCACAAGTGATTTGAGATTAACTGATAACCTGATGGTTGTTAATTCAAACCCACCCAGCAGTTACACTGAAGAAAAACTGCTTCTGTAAAGATCATAAACAAGAAAACCCTATGGAGCATTTCTGTGCTGTACATTCTGTCCTTGGTCATTCGACAGGAGATAACTCAATGGGTAGCAATTGACAGAAAGAGCATTCAAAATCCAGAAGGATTTTGTACACACACACTCTTAGCTTTTCAATAAATATCACAGTCTGATCCTCTCCTTTGTAACATACTGTGCAAAAGTTAGAACTTATCTTCTAGAGCAAGCTAAATAATTGACAATACGTTTCCATGCAGGTTTTCATATTTGATTCCTCTCCCCCCACTTCTTGTGTACCCTTAGTTGAGTGAAACAATAAATAAATTTACCATGGCTCATGAAAACAGGTTGTAGCTAAGTAGATACAAGATTAGAGTTACTAAGACCTTCACAATTAATTAGCCTTTTAAAAAGTCAGCCCTCTGGTTCAAAGAAATTTTTAAAAAATCAAATCAGAATGTTTTAGCAGTATTTCTAGAATATTACAAGAATACATCTTCTGAAATGTACACTCCTTCCCAGTTCAGCTGATATAAAAAAAGAAAAGCATATGTAAAGAGGCTTTGCTACAGCCTTATAAAATCTCTCCGTTGATATTCCCAAAGGAAATAAAATCTGCCTTATTTCTATGCCCACCTGCAGTGAACTTTAAAGTTGGTCTATATGTATTGAAGAATCTTAAGTTCATTTTCCCTCTGGGATGGATTCAGCATATGGTCTACTCCTAAGGCAAACGTTTATTTAAACTTTAAATCTGAAAGGAATTCTTCCATTTTTATTTCTAGTTTTGCTTCCTTTGATCCTGAAAGTAATTAACTTTCAGTGGCAGCTAATTATAAGTGAAGAGAAATCAGACACTATATGGTTGTTTATTTGGTATGGGCTTGGCAAAGTGTTTTTTAATTGGAAAGCCTTTTAGCTGTATGCATTTCAATCCATTTTGCACTGTATTTATTATCCAGGATTCATATTATAACCATGACCTTTCATCTAATGATAGAATCTCACACAGAGAAAAAAAATAATTATTTTAACAAAGAGACGCTAGGGCTATAAAGTAGAAATAAAAGAGGCTGGGTGGGAAGAGAATATGACACAAGAAAAATTGCAACTAAATTCACTTCTGTCCTTCATGATGACAGTCTCACGGATAGTCCCTTGTGACAAAAGACACACGTCTCTATATTTGCATTAGAAAACCTTCTTTTTCAAACTTACTTCATTCAGAAAACAGTCTCTGAAAAATAATATGGGAAGGGAGGATAAAAGGATTGAGATGAGAGGTGTTACTCTTCCATGTTAACTGCTATTCTTCAATCCTGGAATCCTTGCAAGATAAACTCTCTTCACATTCCTAAAAATGGCACTTGCAAAATCTCACCCCCCTTTTTATTTATTTTATTTTTTTTTTTGCCATCCACTCCTTCCTTTCCAAAAGAAAAGTCAAGGATTTTTTTTTTAAGTATGTATTGTCTGTCTGAAATAAACATGTGTGATCACTAGGAAAATAGTTTGATAAGTGGCAGTAGGGAGGGGATAAAAGAATTAGGAAAAATCCAATGGGGATCGGATGGGCTAATAGTAAGGTATAGGTCACTTTGCTTAATTTTATAAATCACAATATACATGAATGATCATTTGAAATACAGTACCACCAGGAATGTCAGAAACACAATATATGTGAATGATACACAATGAATACAAATTCTGTATATATCCAAATATAAAGTGGAGAAAAATTAGATAAACAATTGAGCATGATGAAAAACACTTAAAAGTCTCTATTTTTTGAGAGAATATTCTTGGCTTTGTAGATTCTCTAAATAACTACCAGTTATTATTGGCTACCATTGTGTTGGACACTGATTCATGGTGATCGCAAGTATAATGTAACTGGATTATTGCAATTTATAAGGTTCTTGTTGGCAGACATTTTGGAAGTAGATGGTCAGATTATAATCCCTAGTCTATCTTTTTTCTGGAAGCTCAGCAAAAACGTGAAAGCCATCATAACAACTCAAAAGCCTCCGTTGACAGTAGAGTAGGAGTTGCATGGGAGATAACATTAGCAAAACATTGAACACAGGAATCCTTCAAGCAAGGTGCTAATTCTAACTCTGAACCACTCTGAACTGAATTCCTTCCAAATTCAAACACATACTCATTGCCAATGAGTCATAACGGACCCATTAGTGACCCTCCATTGAATTTCTGAGTTTGTAAATAGCACAGAAGAGATTGCTCATCTTTCTGCTGAGAAGGTGCTGATGGATTTCTATCACCAGACATGTGTGACCCTTGGGTTAACAGTTCCAACTCCCTGCAGCCTATACCACCCTAGAAAAATATCACAGAAAAGCAAAGCTCCACACACTCACTAGAACAAGAACTTGATCTATTCTCTACCTTTGCACTCTCATGATGATCATCTACGAGTAGGACAGGGTTACTAGTCTCAGATTTGTTTATTATAAGGATGGATATGATTCATACTGGATTTGATGGCACCTCAAAACCACCACCAACCCAGGTTTGTATCTAGTTAGAGCATCAGAATATTGTTGTTGTTGTTATGTGCCATCGTGTCACCTGCAACTCATAGCAACCCTATGTACAACAGTCCTACACCCTGCTCTATCCTGTGCCAATTTTATTGTTTCTGACATACCTTCCCCAATTACCCCAGTCACTGAATCAATCCATCTTATTCAGGGTTTTCCTCTTTTGTGCTGTCCCTCCACCCTCCCAAACATGACGGGTCTCTCCAAGGACTGGTTTTTCCTTGCAACATGCTGTATCTCATAGGCTTTCTATGAGTTAGAGAAGACTGGATAATAATTAGTTTGGGTTATTCCATTGGTATTTTTGAGATAGAAAACATAAAAATAAAATTGTGTGTAATACTTTTATGTAAAAGTTCTATTTCTGAGGAAAACAGAACCACTAGCAGCTGCTGCAATCCCATCTCATCAACTCCTGGGAGAGTGAACGTGTATTGCTTCATGGTCATAGTGGCCATCAGCTTTGATGGGGCAGTAATGATCTAGTAGTGAAACCATTGCCAGAAATGAAAATAGCCCACACCCACACAATAAGAGAGGAGAGATACATATTTATTAATTTCTTGGCTTTGGCTTTTCAGCATCCACTCATTCTTGTCCAAGTACCAACATTTTTGTGATTAACCTTTTTAACATTTGCATCCTACAGTCTCAGTGGGCTCAATATATCCTTTGACACAAGTTTATAAAGCATATCCCTAGGTCCTAAGTCAAAGAGTTCATTGCATTCCCCTCAGAGGCAGGGTTATAACAAAAATAACTCTGCCTGGAGGTAGTTTCTGGCTGTGTCTACCATCAAAGTCACTCTGATTTTCTGCATTCTATGAAATTTCAAATTGAGTTTGTTGATACCAAGATGCCAAGCCAGAAATAAACATGTGAGAATTTGAGGCAAAATAACCAGGTGTTGATGGAGTTATTTGGATAGCGCTGTTGTTGAAGCCACATCTATCTCTAGATAGTACTAGTTACAAGAGACCATAATTGTCTCTTATGTATGGTCAACTTTTATTTCATTTCTGTAACCTGCCTAAATAATATGGAAGTAAATATGAAGAAGAGAAGATCTTAATGTGAGTACAAGGATGATATGAGAGGAAGCAGTCTAAATAATAGAAGTTATTCTAGTTAGTCTCAGGTTGGCCTATTCAAAATTACTTCCAAAGAGTTATAGTCTGAAGTGTCAATCCATAGTCTACTGACTTTTAAAAATTAATCTATTAGAATTATTAACGAATT
>NW_006399782.1:16327437-16366563 GCF_000299155.1 Elephantulus edwardii | reverse complement strand
TCTATGGCCCTTTATGATGTACCACACACTACTAAAGTAGTTTTCTTTGCTTAAAAAGAGAATTACAGGAGTACGGCAAAAGAAATCAATTAAAATCTGAAAGCTCTTTTATTTTGTTCCTTGTGTGTCTCAAGTAAGTATCCTCTCATTTACTTGTTATTTTGTTTTGAGTCAATCAAACAAGTGTTCAACCTTACAAGAAAAATTTCCAAGATGATCTCATAGAACAGCACAGAATGTGATTCTAGTAGAAGTATAATTATGTACAACACAGCAGTGAAACCAAGACACAAAATAGCTGACAACACTAAGAAGTTATAATTTCAGCTTGTTATACACACTTTCATCTTAAGAGAGATGAATCAAAATGCCTTACAACTTACATCATCTTTGAATATGAAGGACTGCAATATATAAAGCTAAATTTGTGCTTCTTTTAATGGACCATGAAGCTAATTCCAGTAGATGAAGACTGCAGTGCTAATATCATTCTTTCTAAAGCACCATACAAAGCAGAAAAGGTTCTGTGAACTTTTCTTTATTGTTTTCACATTTCCATCAGCAGTTTGGACATGCAATTTTTTAAAAGATTTTATTATCTAATAACTCAGCAATAACATCTACCTGCTGTTCCTAAAATTTAATGTTAAAAAATACAAGCTCATTTTAACACTCTAGTGAATTATGTCACATCTATCATCTTGACCAACCTTTGATGTCATGGAGAATTTGAGCAGAATCTCTTAATACATCACACACTGGCACACTCTCAGTTTTCCAGGCTGTCTTAAGCTGACTCTGAAATCTAAACTAGCTAGCATCTATCAAAATATCAAACAGAAAACTGCCACCCCACTCATCACCAAGGGTTTTTAGTGTTAATGGACAAAAGGCAAAAACTGTGCTGATAACACATTCTGAGAATAAAAAAAAAAAAAAAGACTCTCTTGTTGCGCTCTCTGGAAAATTAAGAAATATTACAGAAGAGACTTACCATTTTTCTAAAGGACATTCAGGCAAGAATTAGAAGTGGTAGGACTTACCTGGAGGAAAGAAAGAGAAAAAAAGTTAAGACAGTTGAAAACAGTAACAGTGAATACACGTTTTTAATATAGTCTTAGAAGACAAAATGCGAACATAGATAATCTACATAATTATATTATTGTTAATTATTAATATTATAGATTATTAGTGAAGTCAATAACAGATAAGGGGGAAAATAAGATTTTTCTGTTATTGCTTTCATCTAACTCAAGAGGAAAATGTACAGGATCCTGAGGGTTTGGGGTTTGTTGGGTTTTTTTTAATTTTATGTAATACATGTAATAGAATCCATATTAACTCTATCCTCAGAGGAAGACAAGTGCAGAAAAAAACCTAAGCATCTTTCACTACTGCCGTTGAAGAATGTGAGGTCTCAAGATAGCATCCTGAGCAGATTCTATTCCTTACAGATTTTCTAGGTACAAATGAATGTGGCTATTTGAACTCAGAAAGTTTTAACTGGGTTCAGAATTGTCCCAGTTTTCGATTTCGCTTCTACTTAAAATAGTTTTTGTCCTCTTCTTGCTTCTCATTTCACTCATTGCCTTTAAGTCTTAACCAAGTCAAAACTGAGCTTCCAACAGCTTTCTGATGCTGGAAATAGCCTGGGAAGAGATTATCCATCTTTTTTTTCTCACAATCTCTGATGGATTCAAATCATCAGAGAGTCTTGGCCTTTGACTTAGCACAAATCCTTAGGGACCATGTATTCAGAGCTTCCTGATTTTCATATGTATACACACAAAATTTACCAAGGCGTAGAAGTGGTCATGCTAATTTATATCATAGTCCCTAAGAAATCTAGTGAATAAGTAGCATCATATATACCATAAATATTAAATATACTAAGATACTGAGCACAAGCTCTGAATATTATAAAATGCTTGTAAAGTTAATTCATCATGAGGGGAGCACTAAGGGAAAGCACCTTAGTTGGGGTGGTGTGGTTAACCCAAAAATTCTCGTTTCAGCAATGTCCAACCATAATTGAATGGATTGAGAAATTATGGCACATTCACACAAAGGAATACTATGCAGCATGCAGGAGCAATGATTTTGTAAATTATTACCTAACTTGGGAGGGACTGGAGAACATTATGCTGAGTGAACTAACTCAGTACCACAAGTATAAATATTGTATAAAACCATTATTGAAGAATGAGTATAAGGATCCAAGAGGAATGGGAGAGGGTGGAAACAGAGGGATGTGGATGTGCAGCAGGTGGGGGGGGGATTAATCATTGGGTTGTACAATTTGATGGGTGGTCGTGGGGAAAATGGAAAGAATTTGTTGTTGAAAGCAATATATTTGAATTTTGTAAATAAACAAATAGAATTTTTTTAAAAAGTATTCAAAACCTCCAATAATGGGTTAACATATTTTATAGACAAGATTATATCCCTATGCTATCCATGTGTGTCAGAACACTGAGATGAGAAAGAAAATGGAATACATGTCTTGTTTTTTCTACTTATAGGAGAAGACATTCTGGTGGCTCAGTGGTTAAGTACGTGGCTATTAACCAAAACTGACTATCTATTAACTCTATAGTAAAATAATGGGTGCTTACTCTCCAGTAAAATAATGTGTAAATACGTTAAATAAAAGCAATGATGTAAAAATAAAGAATTCTTGTTTCCTCTGAAACCAGGATTCTATGATCTCTTACATTGTAGATAGATTTAGCAGCTAATGCCAGAGTATACTATATCCCTGGACTAAGAGAAGGGAACAGTACTTTGACAGAGAACTACCAGAAGTAAAATGCAGGTTTAAGAGGCCCGCACACTAGAGACATTATTTTGACTGAAGCAGAGAATATCAGAGAAATGTCTGTGTGTGTTTCATTGACTATGCAAAGACATTTAATTGTGTGGATCACATCAAACTTTGGCTAAACTTGAAGAGAATGAGAGTCCCAGAACACTTAATTGTGCTCATGTGAGACCTATACTTGGATCAGGAGGCAGTCATTAGACCAGAGCAAGGAAAACTGCACGTTTCAAAATCAGGAAAGGAATGTCATGGATGTGCCCTGACTCCATACTTTTTTCAATCTATATGCAGAACAGATCATTCAGGAGGCTGGACTTTGAGGAGGAATGTGGCATCAGGATTAGAAGACTTCTGAACAACCTACATTATGCAGATGACATAACCATGCTTGATGAAACTAAGGAGGACCTGAAGCATTTGCTGCAGAAGGTCAAGGACTGAATCTTTATTATGGATTGAAGCTCAACATCAAGAAGACAAAGATTCTAACCATTGGCCCAATTGACAGCACCATGATAGATGGAGAAGAGACTGAATATGTTAACAATTTCAACTTGCTCAGCTCCACAGTCAACACCCTTGGTACCAGCAATCAGGGAATCAAAAGACAAATTGTACTCGTGAAGTCTGCTG
Source organism: Elephantulus edwardii (assembly GCF_000299155.1). Taxonomy (NCBI): domain Eukaryota; kingdom Metazoa; phylum Chordata; class Mammalia; order Macroscelidea; family Macroscelididae; genus Elephantulus; species Elephantulus edwardii. The sequence goes on along the minus strand of NW_006399782.1, from coordinate 16,363,109 downwards.
TCAGAGACCTCTTGAAAACACTAAAGAACAGTCTAGAGACTGTGCCTGATTTAGGCCATGACCTTTGAAATTACTTGCTGTGCATCAGAAAGCTGAATAATTACTAAGGATGACAGAAGAAGAATTGATGCCTATGAGTTGCGGTGATGGAGAAGAGTATTCAACATACATACCATGGACCACCAAGAGAATAAATGGAACTATCTTGCAGGCAATGATTTTGAAGCTCCATGTCACATACTTTTGGCATGTTACCAGGAAGGACCAATCCTTTGAGAAGGATATCATGCTTGGAAGACTGCGGGGCAGCATAGGAGAGGAAGATTCCAGATGAGAGGGACTGAGATATAACAGGGGTAATAAGGATAAGTTGTGTCGGAATCAGTGAGACTGGCTCAAGTTAGGGCAGGATTCTGAGCTATTGTATGTAGGGTCACAGTTGCTGGTGACTTGTTAGCACATAACAATAACAACAAGGGAAGGGAACACAAGAAATAATGCACTGTGTTTTACCTCTAGTAACATAAAGCCAGTTTATAAGAATTTTAACATCTGTATTTTTAACCCTGAACATTTTTTTTATCCCAGATTTTAAGAATATTTTCAAAATCATTTAGCAGGATTATTATCCTTTTCTTTGTTTTACTCACTATATAAAATTTTAACAAATATTTGTTTCTTTGGTCACAGTTAGCCACCTGCCTTTTCCTACAGTAAATCAGTGGCTGCTTAGAGACTGGATACAGACATCTTTGTCAAGTCATTAAGTAGTTCTGATACAATGAGACTTCCCATTACTCTGGGACAGTGACTAGGCGGTACAATACACTAGGTCTATTCCCATAATTATCTCTCCATGAGACTGTTAACCAATGACACTCTTTTCAAACTATAATATTGAAACTCTATGGTATCACTGACAACATTATGTAATTTTTTTCTTGGTTGGAAGGACTTTACGTGCTGGAAAATAGCTAGATTAGAAACAGAAATCTCACCCTGAGTCATGATACCTATTTGCTTTTTCATTCATAAAAATGAACCATCTTATTTGCATGTATAAATATAATGCTTAAAAGCAAATGTTATTTGAAAGTTAGCTAGCTTTGAAGGCTAAACAAAAACACACACATATACACCCACAACACAGATATGTACATATTATATTTTCTTAATTATCCAATAATTTTGGATTATATAGGCAACTGAGGATTAACTTTCCAATTATCTTTTATTTATAAAACACACAATATAGTAAGTTTATTTTTATGTGATAAAATAAATAAGTTACTTGTATTAATATGTGAATATTTGTTTTGAAGCCTAGGTTAGAGTAATTGCACAGAAATACTATTATTGTTGCTGTTAGGTGCTATTGGAGTACACTTGTAATGACTCTTTGAACAACAAATCTGATCTCTGTCTTATTTTTGCCATCTCCATCATGTCTGACATAGTCGAAGTCCATTACTGAAATAATTGTGTCATTCCAGCGGGTTGACGGTTTTCCTCTCTTTTGCATACCCCTTACCTTTCTAGACAGGATGTCCTTCTCCAAGGAATATGGTAGAAATAACTGGTGTAGAAGTAGACAAATATTTTTTTTCTCAAGTAATTTTATGATAGAAAATTATTCATTCCCAGCTGCTACCTTGAAAATTTTACATTTTAGTGTCTAGAATGAGCTATTTTGGTACATTACAGTGTACACCATGTTAAAGATTATAAAATTATTATTCATAAATGATCAGCTGTTTAAGTATGGGCACCTTAACTGCTCATTAATTTCCTAGTTAGTTGACCCAAGAAAGAGCTAAGTGTCTTTAAAGAAGCAGCTAAGTCCCAGGGGTATATTTGGGGATGCTCTAGGGAGCTGATAGGCAGATGGCTTGAACTGTACTTGATCTTTCCATTTCCTCGGGCACTAGGTATGTCCCTGCCTGCCACTCTGTGCTGTCATGAAGTATACATGGGATAAATGAATAGCTCCAAGTAGTCTATAAAGTCCACCAGTTCAGGGCCATGGTCCTGTGACCCAATTTTCTGATATCCATTTGGTGAAATAAAACCTCTACTAGTGACAAGAAGCTGAGAAAGGAGGTGAAAAGTCAAGTTTTCTTATTTCCCTAGGTTAATTCAAGCATCATTCTCTATAATCTCTTAACATGTCATCGCTACACGGCAATCCCACCAGCTTCTCTGCAGGAGAATAGGTAATCTCCTCCCATGTGATTAACTGCCTCTAAAAGCCTGCCAGGGGATCAACTATGGGTCCGTTCCGACTCAATGGTACACAACAACATAGATATCAAGGCTTCCTCTGTATGCCTTTAACATTCCACCCTTCTGCTCACCACTCCCAGCCAACAGCTTCTGTAGAACTAGCTCCAGTAGATGACTTTCTAACTGGTCTCCAGCACCATGCCACCTACCCTCATGGATTTTTCAATAGAAGGCCTTGTCACAAACGCCTCACTTTTAATAGAGCCATCAAGGTATCTGGGCTGACAAAAGGCAATAAAGTCCTAAAGTTTTCAAAATGATGAAGTGGTAATGAAGTGGTAGCCATACCAGACAAAACAATTTAAAAAATTTTAGATTATGGGTCATCTATAAGCCTACTACTTATCAAAATCTTTGTTTCTTTGTCCTATGTATTGGACCCTAAGTGTGATGGGTTGGAAAATTCATTCAAAATAGCCTCTAGGCAAGCTCTGGTGGCCTAGTGGTAGGAAACTGCACTGCAATCCCAGAGGTGCACGGTTCAAATCCACCAGATGCTCTGCTGAAGAAGGAGGAACAATCGCCTCCTGTACCAGTCAGATCCAATTTGACGGTACACACGTAAAAAGAATAAATTTTAAAAAAAATAGCCTCCAGTGCTGCCTCCTAGTTTACATTGCTAGTAAAACCTCTCTCTTTTTTCCCCCTGAAACCTGAGGTGCCCATATGATTAGAATAATTTACTCCTGGTATTTGAATACTAGCTTCAGAATAACTCACCTTGGATGTTAGGTGGTGTGGTGTCAAGGGTTCAGCTTTCCAAATGCCTTTCTTATCCCTTGATACCCTGAGACTCCACCCTGCTAAAAGGCATGGCCTAAATGGCCACATTCAGTTCATCTGGGTCATGTTCTATGTTGCAGTACTCCGAGAAGATTGCGCCTGGGACTCTGGGTATTCTGTTTGTCTAGAACAACATCCTGACCTGAGCCAGATGTTCTGCCTTCCCTGCATCATGTTTGTCAAGCCAATATCGTCAACAGCTGAGTGAGCTTCCAGAAGCCTTCCAGCAAGATGGATGGGAGGTTTAGGCCTGGGTCAGGGTTTTGGGGAGATGGAAGAGTTAACATTGAAAATGATGGCGTGGCACAACAAATGAAATGTTTGGGACAGTTTTAACCTGGGGATTTTGGTAGTTAGTTTGGTACTAATTACTGGGATGTTTGGAATTCTAAATTAAACAGGTGAGAACAAAGATAGTATCCTTTTTTACAGCCCAGTCAACAAGTCTAATTAACCAGAGATGATAGAAGGCAGGCCTTTGAGTCCCTCACCTATGGTATAAAACGGGTGTGTATAGAAGAATCAATTACTCATAATTATGTTCTGGAACTCTCTTTCCCTATCTCTTTCTATTCTCCTTTCTTTCTATCCAATTTTGAACCATTCAGTGTTTCCTTGCTCTGTTCTGACAACTGCCTCTTGGTCCAAGCATAGGTACATAGTTGAGGTTAAAACATTCACATAATCAGCTTTTTCCTTACATTTTCAGGAGGTTTTTAAATGCTCATCCTTTTTGCTCTCAGTCTTTTTTCATCTCTTTGATCATTTTGAGTTCATTTCTTACATTTTTTCTCTAAGAATAATGTGGCATAACCAGGTCAATGATACACATGTCTTTATCTCAATTACAGTGATACCAGTTCTTCATTTCCAGGTACTGGCTGTCACACAACCTCCTTTGTCCCAGGTGAACTATATACAGTTCTTCAAATATATCTTGTTGTTCCATATTTCTGTGTTTTTGCTAATATCCTTTTTGAAACTGAAAAGTCAAATTTTCTTATTTCCCTAGGTTAATTCAAGCATCATTCTCTATAGTCTCTTAACATTTCATCTCTAAATTACACATTTCATAAAAACTAGTGATTAGCATCTCACTCTTACAACATTGCCTAATATATAAATGCATTTCATAAATGCAGAAATAATTAAATCTGACTTACCTTTCCAATAGATTGTTAGTTCCTTAAGAATACGAACTCTTCTATGTTTCTCATATTTTTAATATCCAGAGCTCAGACGGTACTACGCCCAAAGTTTTTAAGGTGAGTGGATTGATTATTAGAAGGAAGGAAGGAGGTGAACAATGATAGCTAATAGCTTTCACTTTTTATATACTTCAATAAAAAATCTATCATTTCTGATTTTTTTCTCTTTTGAAGATTGCATCTATGATTGATTATTTGGTTTCCTACCAAATATATCCAAGTCCAATTTGTTCATAGAAAAATCAAGTTAAAACTAAAATAACTCAAATATTACAAATGGTTCCTGAACTGTGTATAGCTATTGATGATAAAGACATAAAGTTCTCTTTGCCACAGGCTTTTCACCTCCTTTCTCAGCTTATAGTCTAGATCAATGATAAAAGTTAACTAAGTTCTTTCAATTCATTTCTCAGTTGCTAATATTATTTCAAATTAAGAATGTTTTCTTTTGAGCCTGTAAAACCCTCCCTATAATTATCAGTATCATCATTTTACATTGTACAATGTCATGTAAACTACAAAATAATTTCTTTGATTCTTGACACTGATTTGATTGTTGATTATCTACAAAACCAGACATTAATTCACTGTTTCTCACTCACTCACTTATTGTTTTCTCATGCTCACTGTAGCTGTTTCAAGTCTCTAAACAAAAGTATCAACTAAGAAATTCCCATAATGAATTTCTAACTACCTGAAACTCTGATCTCACACTGCCATGGCCAATTGAACTTCAGTGATTTTTACTTACTTTAAAACTGAGACACACAAAGCACCTCACACAGCAGGCTCTGTCATTAGTAGTACTATAGATCCACTTCCCAGAATTAGAGAATGAACTTTTTCTTTCCTCATCTTCTCATACTCCTTGCCACCTCCAAATCTACTCCTTTCCTTCAGTTTTAACATGAATCCTTCATATTGTGATAATTCCTCAAAGCCCTTCTCTGGCTTTGCACTGTTACAAACCCAGTTGTGCCAGGCACAGATCAATCATTTCTTTTCCCCCAACTTCTAATAGCCAATATGAAGAATACAAATTTTAAAGTTCTATGGAAAAGAAAAAATAGTCAAAACGTTACTGAATATTCTGAGGGGAAAATAAAATTTCATATAGATTTGTTGTTGTTGTTGTTGATTGCCATTCAGTCAAAGCAAGACTCATAATGACCCCTGAACAAAAGACTTGAAGCCTTTCTATAATCATCATCATTTCTCAAAGTTCATAGATTTAATATATCGATTTAGCTAGTTAATAAATAATATTCTGTCCTACAAGTCCATAGTGTATATTATTAGATTCTTAGAGACTTTAAGATGTCCCAATAATGAAGGTAGAAGAATTTTGTCAAACTTGCATTTCCAAAGTTTCTGTGTCCCTACCTTAATTTGTTCATTTCTCTGGTAATCTTAATAGCTTTAGAGTGTGTAAGGCATATTGTTGTTGTTGCTGTTAGGCACCAAGTCAGGTACAACTCATCATGACCCTATAAATGATGGTTTTGAATCCTCTTCTATCCTGTACCATCCTCGCACTTCCTGACACACAAGAGCCTATTGCAGCAGTCACCATGTTAATGCACCTGGCTGATGGTTTTCTTCTCCTTCACCAACCCTCCACCTTTTCTAACATCATGTCCTCCTCGAAGGAATAGCCCTTCCTAGCAACCTGGCCAAAGTATGTGTGGCAAAGCCTCATCATTCTTGCATCCAAAGAGTGCTCTGGCTGCACCTTCTCCAAGACCTTTTTATTCTCTTAGCCATGTAGAACATAATTTGAGATATTTTACTAAAGTAAATGAATAAAATGTGGAATTAAAACTTGGAAAATCAGAATGATTCTGATGGGGGTGGCATTATTATTGTTCTTTGCTTCTGTGTGCTGTGGAGGTAAGTACAACTCCACGTAACTCTATGAATAGCAGATCTGAAGCTTGCATATCCTGTGCCATCATGGCAACTCCTTCATGCTCAAGCCCATTCTTGTTGCCTGTGTGTCAATTCATCTCATGGAGGATCTTCCGCTCTTTCAATGGCCTTCTAACTTTCCCAGAATGGTGTCTTCTTCTAAAGACTACCCCTGATGACAACATGTCACAAGTATGTCAGATGAAGTTTCATCATCTTTGCCTCTAAAGATCATTCTGGTTATACTCTCTTCACAGAACTGCGTGATATTTTAGCAGGCTATAGTATGTTTAAAACTCTTCTCCATCATTTTAACTCAAAGACATCAATTCTTGTTCAGTCTTCCTTGTTGCCCAACTTTCAGATGCATGGGGAACAATTGAACGGCTTGTATCAGGCACATGTTAATCTTTCAACTTTACTGCATTGCTTTTTAACACTTCAAGATGTTCTTGATACAGATTATTTCTCTGACACAACATATATTTTGATGTCTTGAATGCCACTACCATGAGAATTGACTTTGAGTTCAAGTAAAAATAAGTTGTTGCCAATTTCAATCTTTTCTCTACCTATCAGGATGTTGCACATTGGTCTACTGCTGAGGATTTCTGTTTTCTTGATATTTAAATGTAACCCATATTTTGATCTTCTGCGTAATGTCATCTGCAAAATGAAGGTTTTTGATGAGTCTTTCTTCAATATCGATGACCCATTCTTCCTCATATGCCCCAGTTTCTCAAATAATTTGCTCAGCATACAGTTGAATAGCTTTGGAGAAAGGATCTAAACTTGACACATGTTCTCTGATTTAAACCCCTCAGGATTCCCTTGTGTTCAGACAGTGGCCCCTTGATCTAAGTATAGGCTTCACATGAGCACAATTAAGTGTTCTGGGATTTCCATTCTTCTTAATCTTATCTAAAATTTGTTATGACATAGACTGTAAAATATATTTGCATAATTGTAAAGCACAAGTCAATACAGTTGGTTGTGGTATTCTTTGTAGTTAACCAAGATTTGCTGGGATCATCATCAATGATAACCTTCATGCCATAGCCTCTTCAGAATTCAATCTGAATTTCTGCTTTTTTCCTACTTTTCTAACCATTTTAAAACAATCTTCAGCAAGGATTTTTTTGTATGTAATACCGATGGTATCCTGTGATAATTCATGCACTATGTTGGATTATCTTTATTTGAAATGTAAAACAATAGGATTCACTTTCAGACAGTTGACCAGGTACCTGTCTTTCAAATTTCTTGGCATAGACTGATAAACATGCTCAAAGCTATTTTTATGTGCAGAAATATCTCAACTGGTAGCCCATCCATCACTGGGGCCTTATTATTTAGTACTTAAACTATGCCAAGTACTATCGGAAGCTATTTGCATGTATTAGCATACTTAATCTTAAATAATACTGTTTGCTCTGTGGTATAGAAAGTAATATTCTGAGAGAATAAGTAACTTTCTCAAATTTATAGATTTCAACCTAGCCAAGAATACCCCTTGATAATGTAGCTCTGAAGTATTCAACAGCTACATGGTAGACAGTTGTTTGATTCACTCAAATCACAATAAATAGAGGAGAGAAAAAAGATGAGAGTTCATACTTGCCAGTGACTCCAAAGAAGAAAAAACCTTGTGATCTGTTTCCGTAAGGAGTATGGCCCAGAAAATCTGAGACTGTCAGCAAGAACCAGACCTCAGGCCGTGTCTACTGCTGGGTCAGAAAACAACAAGGTAGAAGTTTTCCTCTAATAAAACAAGCCCACACCCTATTTGCAGCAAACACTTTGTTCCTGTGAAGTTGTTTTCCAGGTGGAACTATTTCAAGCTGATTGCTGAAGCCCACCAGCCTCTGATTACTATATGAACTTTCTTTAGAGGCAGCAGACAACCCGCTGCTGATCCAGGATGCAAACATAAGAGACTAAACATGCACAGTACTGCCTAATAAGGCCCATCTCTTGATCCAGAAGTTTCTGCAATACGGTTCATCTTGAGAAGTCAGCTCTGAGCAAGCGCACTTAGTTAAGTGCCTACTGAGTCATGGGTTTGCTTTCTTTCAGCCCTCTGTGTCTCCCTATGCATTTCCCCCAATAAATGTTGCTTTGCAAAGTATTTTCCCTACTAAACTTCTGTCTTTTCTTGTATAGAAAGCCTGCACTCCATTTTAATATTCTAACATAGCAGGAGGAAGAGCCCATATCTAAAGAGTGCACTGGAGACATTTCTTTGGAATTACATTTAAGAGGCTGTCCAGCTACAAGTCCTGTGGTTCAGTTCTGTCACCTGCAGTTTCATTGTAAATCAGAATTGCTAGTATACAACAACAATTAGCCTTTCAAGTGTAAGAATTTAGCTACTGTGCAATACTGCCTATCTAATCTCTAGCTAGACATTTTTTTTTCTAGCTAGACATTTTGAAAACCATCACATCGTTTTCATCAGTTTTTCATTAATATACTATAAATATCTATCCTCTAATATGTATGTTACAGGGAGTTCTCTGGTGGCCTAGTGGGTATGGACTTGTGCTGCTAGCCTAAAGGCAGGAGGTTCAAGTCCACCAAGAGAAGGATAGGCAATCTTTCTCCTATTTAAAAGTCTCTGGAAACCCACTGGGAGGTCTGATGAGTTGGTTCTTACTCAGTGCAATGAGAATGAGGCTATACTGTCTGAAATATATAGACAGTAGTAAGATTACCTATCCATTTAATAACTTTTTAGAAACTCAAGTTTGTTCATCCTCCTCACTGTATACACACAATTATTGTTTCTACCTTCCAGTGACTCCGAAGAAGAAAAATATCTTGCAATCTACTTGCAGAAGGATTACAGCCTAGAAAACCTGAGACAGGTCAGTGAGAGCCAGATCTCAGCAGAGTGTCTGCTGTTAGGTCCAAAAACTACAAGGTAGATGTTTTCCACTAATCAAGCAGGCTCACACCTTATTGCCCTGAACAGTTTGTTCTTGTTAAATTGCCTTCTAGACCAAATCTGTTTGAACTGATTGCTGAAGCATGTGCAGTCCACCCTCCTCTGATCACTATACGGGCACTATTAGTATTTAAGAGGCTCTGGCAGCATAGCGCCACATGTGCTATTAATTGAAAGGTCATCATTCTTGATGTGCCAGTTACTCTGAAGGGGGGGGAGTATGGGAAGTCCCCTCCTGTACAGATTCCAAGTCTCAAAAATCTGATGGACTTCTGCATTATTTGTACTTATGTGACTGTTATATTTCACTCAGTATAATGTTCTGTACTCTCACACAAGTAATATAGTATTTTATGAAATCATTGCTCCTTCGTGCTGCATAGAATTCCACTGTGTGACTGTACCACGCTTTCCCAATCCATTCATTTGTTGATGGCCATTTGGGCTGCTTCCATTTTCTTGCTATTGTGAATAAGATTGCTATGAACAGAGATGGACAACTGTCCATCTGTGTCTGAGGTGTGATTTCTTTTGGGGATATAGCCCTAGCAGTAGAATGGCTGGATTATATTGGATTTCTAAGTTCAGCTTTTTGAGGAAACAGGAAACTACCTTTCGTAGTGATTTTATCATTTTTTTCAATCCCACCAGCAGTGAATAAGAGTTCTAATCTCTCGGCATTCTCTCCAACATTTACTGTTTGCTGCTTTGTTGAACTTTGATACTGCTGCTGGAATGTGGTAGGATCTCATTGTGGTTTCAATTTCCATCTCTCTGGTTGCCAATGAGTGTTCTTCAATGTGTTTAAGGCTACTATTGTGAAAATAGGAGGATTACTGAGTAAGGAATATATATATAAATGTCCAAAAGAGAAAGTAGAGAAGGTAGCAGAAAAAGGAAAAAGAGGGAATAAAATCCCTGGGATAACAGAGATTAGTGGGTAGAGGAGGGGGTGAAGTAATGGGAAAGGTTCATTGGAGGCTTGAAAAGGCTGGGTGATAGATAATAGGCATAGAGTAATGGTAGTTAATGATATAAATATAATGTAAATTAATGATTATATAGAACACATACAACAACAACATAACAACAATACCTGATAGATATATAAATTATTATGTGCAAATCAAATAAAAAACATTCAGGAAAACCCTGAGGGAGTGTTGCCATAATTTGGAACTTACTCAACAGCACTGAGTTTGGTTTTTGTTTTCATCATTATCTTAGTCTTGAATCATAGTAAAATAATAGTGACTAAAGGTCAGCAGTTCAAACCTACCCAATGGGCTCTGAAGAAGGAAGACGTGGCATTCTGCCATAAAGATTACATACAGCCTAGGACTCAGCTTATAACACAGGCCTACTCTGTCACAAGGTCAGACTTGATTTGAGAACACACAACAACAAAATCATTATCACAAGAGCAGGCATAAAACTGTTAAACTGCTTCTCCTGAAATTTCTGCATCTATAACTTCAACCAGATCCTCAGAGCTATTCATTAACCTTTGATTTACCCGTGTTGATTGCCTATTGAAATTCACACCACAGGCATTCCAACACTGCTGCACTTCTCAGTCCCCTGGGATTCAGGAAAGATTCAAACCTGTCAACACAGGAGCTCCAGGATAGCCACACACACACACCCCGCCTTGTCATGTTACCAAATGTCACTGTCCTTTCTTATCTTCCCTAACTCATTGGAAAATAACTCTTCATTTCATTCCAAAGCTAATAACGGAAATATATGTAAATACTCCTCACTTCAAAAATTACATCCTTCTGGTTTTCCAGCACTGAAACTATCAACTGCCCCCTCACCTCTGCATTCATTCTCTGTCTCCTTGTCTCTGTCTCTCTCTTGTCTTTTTTTCACCTCCTAAAACCAAATGATACATACACTACAACCATGCCTCCCACCCACACACCACACCAAACAGCAGAGCATACATGTCACTCTGTCATGACCTCTATTTCTTCTGTTTTATTCATTTTAGTGCCAACATGCTTAAAAGAATTTACTTATCATATATACTGCCTAGCACTTACTCTTTAACCCAGTGTAGCTCAACTACGTTCTCATAATATTTAAAAAAAAAACAACAAAAACAAACAAACAAAAAAACCCCACCAAAATAAACTTTCAAAGATATTAGCGTGCGTCATCTTAATTGACAAATTCTTTGGCCACTGCTCAGTCTGGATTTTCTTTGTCCTTTCTGAAATTGCTATATCTTTCTTTTTGAAAGACCTTCCTTTCTGAGGTCTCTCTGAGACCACATTGTTTTGATTCTTTTTCTGTTGTTTCAGCCATTTTTGTTCTATTTCTTTCACTGACTTCTTTCCTTCACTTTGCATTTTAAATGTAGGCTGAGCCCCATGGTTCTGACCTCTGCCTTTTGCTCTTTTCCCATTACTCTCTCGCCAGGACATTATCCACTCCACAGCTCCAACAATCACTTTTATGCAGATGGCATAAGAATCTACTAAATTGAAACTGTGAGGAAGGAAGCATGTCAAATCCATCTTTCTAATTCCTGAGGTGTCTGGCGGAGTACCTTGTGCATAATGGAGATGTGTATGCATGAATGTATGTAGATAAAATGAACAAATGCATTATTTCTTTGATCCAGCAATACCAAACAATCAACGTATTGCCTTCAAGCATGCAATGTTTATTACCTCCTTGTACTAAAAGAGTAAACACCTGGGCATTTCTGTTTTACTTCTCAAGAGATTTGTAAGTTCAGGACCTTGGTGGTCTATGAGGTGGAGTTATGGTAGACACTTCCCAATGGCATGTGAATTTAACTGTGACACCTTTGTACCGTGCAATCCCACACAGGCTGAAACGTCTTCTGCATCACCATAGTGAAGAGTGAATGCATGCCCCTCACTGAAGATTCTCAACTTGAGAGTAAATGATGATGGCCGTGGGGCCTCTGCCATAGAGTGAGGTTGGTGGGCAGTCTGACTCAGTCCATGCTCATTGAGAGGTCATTTATGGAAGAAGGTGGGGGGGAAGAAAACTGCACAAGGTTAAAAACGGTGCTAATTCTCTTCTAGTTCACAAACATACAGAGCTTTAATAATTTTCAAGAACTCCAGTTATGTTTAGGCAATGATGGATACAAATGAAGCACTAAATTATCTCACATTAGGTGCTCATGCTGCCATAGTCCCAAAGGCAAGGAATAAACAGGTACAATGTTCCAGAAACAAAAGAACTTTAATAAGATTGTTGTTGTTGTTGTTGTTAAGTGCCGTCGAGTCGCAGGCGACTCATAGTGACCCTATGAAGGAGAGTCCTTGACTCTTGGGTGCCTTTCATCCTCTTTCCAAGTTCATAGGGTTTCCGGAGGCAAGCTATTATGGAAGTGGATGCCACTCCTCCTTCCACGCTTGTTTAATTGGGGAGCTCCACCCCACTCTCAGTCCGCCTTGGGTAGGAAAACATGAATGTTGGGTTTTATTTTCCTTGCCTAGTGGGATTAAATGTATATATATACATATATATGTTTTTATCAGAGAGTTGGACAATGACCAAGGAGGATAGAAGGAGAATTGATGCCTTTGAGCTGTGGTGCTGGAGAAGAGTATTGAGAATACCATGGACTGCTAGGAAAACAAACAGATTTGTCCTGGAAAGGGTTAAACCGGGTGGGTCCTTAGAGGCAAGGATTCTGAGGCTCCGTCTAACATACTTTGGACATGTTGTGAGGAGAGACCGGTCCTTGGAGAGGGACATCATGCTTGGGAGGGTGGAGGGACAGCGCAGGAGAGGAAGGCCCTCTATGAGGTGGATTGATTCAGTGACTGGGGTAATTGGGATGGGAGTGTCAGAGGCAATGAGATTGGCACAGGACAGAGTGGAGTTTAGGGCTGTTGTACATAGGGTCGCTATGAGTCGCAAGCAACTCGACGGCACATAACAACAACACAATATATGTTTTTACTATGTGTATTAAGTGAAAAGGCAAAGAGGTAGAACAGGAAGGCCAAGTTCCTTTTCTTTCTCTAACTCTCCAAGCCTAGAGAAAGTCAAGCTTCTTCACAGGCAAAAAGAACTGATGATCAGCTTCTGTAAAGTTTGAAGCATAATAAACTTCACTGGGCAGGTCCCTTCTGCCATACTGGGTCTCTGTGAACAGGATTCATTTGATAGGACACAAATGCCTTCTTAGGAATATAAGCACGTCTGGATCAGCTCCATTTCTAACTACAAGAAGTTGGCTACCATGTGACATATTGCAGATCTCTTCCTTAAAGGACTTGGCTCTGTATTTCCCACACAATCCTAATAAAGGAGACATTTATATCAAGGCCAGGCTTATCGGTCTAATTGGGAATTATGAAACTCCTGAGACAATGGCCCTTAAAAAATTGGTCAAACATGGAGTAAGCCCTGCTACTTTGACTCAAGTTTCAGCCAGTTTTCAAAATGCCAAGCTCATTGCCACCGAGTCTTTTAGAACTCATTTAATAATCGACTTGGCATTTGCAAAGTTGTTAATTGCATAATAGGAGATTGCCCATTTTTTCTCCCAAAGTGTTGCTAGTGGATTAAAACCATCAGAGAGGTGGTGCTTTGATATTACCATCAAAATCACCTTCATTTTTAGCCTTCAAAGTGACCAATGTCATTAAAGCACTGATTCCTTAGAATCACCAATTATATAAAGTCAAAACAGTAACAATTTCTAAAGAATAACTCCTAGAAGGCAGGAAAAGATAGAATTGGATTATTGAAATGGAATTCCAGGAAGCAATTAGGAGAGGTATGGTTTGGACATTGCAATGAATGTTGTAAAACAAAATGTGTATTGAACGGTTACCAGTTTGCTTTGTACACTTTCACTCAAATCACAATAAAAGTACATATTATAAATAAAATGAAAATCTTAACATTTACTGGCATGCTTGGACATAGCTACCATGAATCAACATTCAATCAATTATTAGTAACTAAGTAGGAATTTTTACTATTTAGAACAGTATAGGTTAAAACATGCACCTAGAACTTTAGGCCCGACGTTTGGCTCTATATGTGTGGTGGTTAATACTTGGAAAGTCAAAAGAAAAAGAAAAAAGTTCTACCATGGAGGAGGGTGATAGTATTTTACCAATGAAGTGGGGAGGGGAGAAAGAAACTTATGCTGATAACCTCCAATCCTTGAAGCTCCTTTTCAAATGGTTACTCACATCATCAAGTATGCATCAGTCAGGACCTTGGGCTAGAGGTCACGTATAGAAGGAGGCTGATTCAGTTTATCTACATAACAAGAGGATGTGCCTCTAGCACTGTTGTTGTTAGGTGCCAGTAAGAAGATTCACAATTTCTTCTACCCTCAAGCCCATTGCTTTAGTCACTGTGTCAACTAGCAGTTATTATTGTTATTATTGTTGTTATTGTTGGGCGCCTTCAAGTCAAGTATGACTCATATAGACCATATGAACAACAGACCTAAACCTTGTCCTCTCCTATGCTATGGCATAATTTCTGAAACACTTTACCCCGTTGCTGCAGTCTCCATATTAGTCTAACTGATTGAGGGTTTCCTTCTCTTTTCCTAACCCTTTACCTTTCAAAGATTGACATCTCTTTCATGGAATTAGCAGTAGTTATGCTAATTTTTCATTTTCTGTCTGATTCTGGGTAAAAGATTTTAATGGATTAGTAAACTAGGATCCCCATTCTGTGGAAAAAAAAGGAAAATAAAGTATTTAATCTGCTTCTAAAATGATAGCATAGTCTGTTGAGTACACGTAGTACAGTGCATACAGGGAGTGTGGATGGCCTAGTTGGTAAGGAGCTGCACTGCCAAACCAAAGGCACACAGTTCGAATCTAACAGCTGCTCTGAGGGAGAAAGATGGGCAGTCTACTCCTGTGTGATTAACAGCTCCTGAAGACCTGCTGGAGGGTCGACTATGAATCAATTCCAGTTAAACAACAATGAATAACAACAACATATGTAAAACATTCTTAGATTTTGTTTTCATTTCTTCCTTACTCTAGAATTAAGAAAGTAGGAAAAGAAAAGGCTCCTCTTAAGAAGACCTTTCATTTGATCACCAGGTACTGAGAGGCTCTGCTTTGAAGAGAACAGTTACAGAAGCCAAGGAAGTGGAAATTGTTTCTAAATGACCAGCCACAGTTGCACATTATTAATTTCCAAAGATACATGGCCAGTGATGGAGAAAAGCCCAGGAGATGGTCAAGTTCCATTCTCATCAAAAAAGAATAGGATTTTTGAATCCCTGGTCTATATTTAGCTCTATTTTTTTCTCTGTTAAATTTAGTGAGACATGAGCAATGGAGATACAGTTCTATATGTGAAGTTTTGCTATAGTTGTACCTTCTGTCTCTGTACCTGTTTACCTGAAGCTACATTCAGCAATCTATATGTTAGTGATGAGGAAGGAGGTAAGACAGCCACTGTGGCATGGTTACTGTAGGAAGAGAACTAACATTTGTTGGACAATTAGTAACACAGATACTTCAGCTTCATACCAGTCTCACTCTGATTGTTGTCAGCCTTCTCATTCTACCAAGATTTTAATCTAGACAATTTTCCACAATCACCTATCTTATGAATGAGATTCTAGATTCAAAACCCATGCAGCACTAGTCTGCAACATAATATATTGTCATATGTTCAGAAGAAAAACTAAGCAGGATAGAATGAACAAAAGACAGCATATGAAAATATAGAAAGTGGCCTTTAATCATAAAAACAAAAGAGGTCCATTTTAAGCATTTATCACTCAGTTCTCTTTCCTGTCTCATTTTTTTTAACTTAGAAACCACAGAAAACTTTATGGGAAAAGGCACTAGTGATAAAATGACCCTCAGATACCAAACGATGGTTTACAATGCAAAAATATGTACAAGTTCCAGAAAGTTCCCCCTGTCATTTTCGTCAAGAAGTGTAATCAAGCTGTGTCTTAACAATGAGAATGCAGAAAGAGAAGAATAGCTTAACTAATATTGCCAAGGAGATTATTTAAAAGGTTAATAACTATGTGAACACAGAAGGGTGGAAAAGGCAAAAAAATAAAAGATATTCAGCTTCCTTCTAAATTTGTTCTTCTTAATCCTTAAACTATATTATATATAAACCTATATAAGGTAGAAAAAGAAGTAGGGAGGGTGTCCAGTCTATTTATTTGAGCATTTGCTAAAACCTCAATTATATTCCCTTCCTAATCCTATGTCCTGAGGAGCAAAACGGTATATATGGAGACCATTTATATTTAAATGCCTGCAACCTTCCTGTGAGGTTGGCAGCCTTCTTTTCTTTCTTTAGCATGTTCTCTTTCTGTCACTGTAACCAATTATGTTGAGATATGGTCTTTGGCTAGGCATAGCTCTGGCATCAGGGGTCCCACAATAGCTTGGCTGGGGATTCTGGTGGCCTCCAACTATTATGATGATGGGAGCAAATAACTTTATTTAATAAAAAAAAAATAAAAGAGAATACCAAAATAAAACAGAACCCCCTGGCCATCTTACATTTAGCTAAGTCTACAATTACAGTACAAATCCAAAAGATGAATGCTACATAATTTAAGGTTAATCTAATTCTTGAAACTGGTGAAAATAATTAAACAATGAGATTGGCTGATTGTGTTTGAAATGAGTAAGGCAGGTCTAACCTTTCGCTGTTGCCCACACAGATGCTGCTTTATGGCTAAGGTTAATGTGGCAGTCACACACACAGCTAGACATTTTTGCTGTGGTATAACTTACAACATTCCATTTAGACGTGGGCTATCTTTTCATCTGTGATTTAAAAGTGAATCTGTAACTATCAATGAATCAAATTCCCTATATTCCTCATTCTAGGCTTGCATGTCTTTGATGCTTGTTCTTCTTCCTTCAATCTCAGGGGTGGAATGAGGGCTCTAATGAGAAGTGATCATCTCTGCTTTAACTCTGAGAGTACTTGGAAACTGACCTTGATAATTCATAGAATCCTCATCTTCTATATATGTGCTACCAGTACTACAACCAATATAACAGAATTCCTCATGAACTCTGCCCTACACACACACACACACACACACGAACAAAAAATGCATATACACATGCATGCATTCCTACACATACATATTCCAGACACATGCCCAAGTGGAAGAGTGCTTAAAAGATAGAAAGTGAGCTTGTGTCTGTCTATTGGGAAAAAAGTATTTTTAGTTCATAATCCAAGTAACTCCAATCTAATTTATTGTGGGTGTTGGGGAAGAGGAAGAAAGAATAAGAGAAGAGCTTAGAGGCTGCTGGCTAGAACCCAGAATCCTTAGATTAGAAACAGGGTGAGCTGGGGCAGCGCACAGCCGTTTCTGGCCTAATAAGTAAGGCTGGCAGCCAGCATTATACAAAGCTCATTGGAGGGAAGAAAAGCCTCCTTGGCAATCCAGTGATAAAGAATTAGACTTTTCTGAAAATAGTAATAAGAACTCAATTCTAAGACCCGAGCAATCTCAGGGCAGATGGCAGGGGACAGGAAGGTGGAATAAACCAAAGATCTCCAGAACCCAAACAATAGAAGGTTTCAGAACAACCAGAAGGGCAATTAATCTCTTTCCCCCTTTTGTCTAAGTTTGAAGCCGTGTGTATAGTTAGTTTCATGTCCAAGTCATCTGTGTAAATCTCATGTGCTTCTCATTTCACGTGCAGCAGTAATCTTTACGAATGGCTGTATTTATTTTAGTTATGGAGTTTTCTGTAAAACCGTACTTTTGGTGACAGAGGCCTGGACTGGGTGGAGCTCTGTTGATTGCAGTAGGGATCCTGGTGCCCAGAGCAACAAAAATGGAGGTGTGACACCTTTGTCAGAAGGAAGCTCTGATAGCCTAGTGGTAAGAAGGTGCACTGCCAACCTGAAAGCATGCAGTTTGAATCCTCTAGCTTCTCTGCCAGAGAAAGATGAGCAATTTCCTCTTGTGTGATTTATTGTCTCTGAAAACCCAATGGAGGGTCAGCTTTAAGTCAGTTCCTACTCAATGGTACACAATAACAACAGCACTGCTCTAGGTATGATCCTCTCCATAGCTAGATGACTATAATTACTTTCTCTGTCTATCTCCTGCTTCTTCCCTTCAGATTCAAGGTCCTCATCATCGTATGATTCATAGCTGGTCACGCGGTTTCCTCACACTGCAGCTTTGATAATAAGTATTCCTGGCTGGAATTGGGTAATGAGTCCTGGTGGCACAGTTGGGTTCTGGGTTGTCCTGTCCAAAAGTCAGGCATCTGAGTCTATTACCTGATCTACAGAAGGTAGGAAGGCAACATCTTGGGAAAGGCAATGGAGGACTCCCCATGAATTGGCATCAACTGGAAGGCAGTAGGATTGGGTTGGAATTTGTGTGTACTGGTGTGTTCAAATGTGTGCAGAATTTCTATAAGAAAGGAATAAGGAATATGTGAAATGCTGTCATAAGAGGATACTGTCCTTTACGTGAACTTCAGAAAGGAAAATGGCTTATTGACAACAAAACTTACTACCTAGAATCAATCAATTGGCAAATATCTCTTTAACATCTGATGCAGATAGAACCTTGGGGTGTATAAAAAGTTCAAATCAACGTTATTTTCCAAAAAAAAAAAACACCTTTTTAATCCATTGTGAAAAGAGCTATGCACGCACGAATTAGATAGGGATATGAAACTGTAAAACCAAGCTCTAAATCACAGGGTTGCAATAAATGTAGAAACATGTATTGATTCCCAACTTTATGCAAGCTACTGGTGGGTAATTGTGGGAGGAGGGAGGCACACTCGAGGCAGAGGCAATATTATTGAGGAGATATGTTGTGCAGCCAAACAGAATAAATTGAAAGGGGAGAGAGATGAGAAGGAAGAAGAGGAACTGGAAAGATGGGATTAGTGTGGCGCCAGTGAGAGCCATCGAAGGCTTTTGAGCTGGGTAAGAACATAATGAAAAGGTTTTAGGGAGATTATTAGGGAAGGCCAGTTAAGAGATAATCACTAAAATAGGCAAGGCAAGTTGTGTTCAGGGAGCTCGTTCTATCAATCAGAAAGTTTGGTTTGAAGTACACAGATGTGAAGTGGAGCACAGCCGAGCAAGGCTCATACACTTAGAAACAAGAGCAAATGCTTGTCTCTTCTCCTCTTTCAACTCCCTTCTTCTGTGCTCTCCACCTTAATGCTTTTTTGTTCCTGCTCAACTTTTCGAAATAGAATAATGGAGGTTCATTGTGTTAAACCAGGGAGAGTAAATTTTATAAAAGCCCATGAAATGAATTCTGCAACAGGAAATGAAATCTGTGGAGATGAGAACACTAAGGGTAGAAATGAGGATAATGCTATTATTCTTTTCTTCTCCAAATCTGGCGGGCACTCTGGAATGTAGGGGTTCAAATATTTTTAGGGTACCTAAGAAGATTAAATATAGAACCACTGTTATTTGATGGAGTCATGCAATTGACTTGATTTTATAAATGTTTTGTGTTTGTATTATTAGATAAGTCTGTTTTTCTTGTGACTAAGAGAATCCTCAGAAAATACTCATAATAATATCTTCATTTCATCCTAAGACAAACTCTAACTCATTGCTATAAAGTTAGAGTCAACTCATAGATGACTCTCCATTGGGTTTCAGAGACTGTAAATCACATGGGAAGAGATTTCCCATCCTTTTCTGGAAGAACAGATGTAGCATTTGAATAGAGCCAGAGAAGAGTCATCAATTCTCCATGTAATCCTCATAAGCTATCTGCCAACTAGGTGAAAAGTAGAGTGTTTCTATCTTCTATAATGAGAAAATGAGACTATATAATGATAGATAATTAAAGAGGTAAGCTAATAAACAAAGGTATTTAACTAAGACTTGGCATGCCTGTTTGTCCAGTAGTTTTCAGTAAAAAGTCATACATAGAGCTTAATTTTTTTTTAAGTATTTGGGGGGATTTATATAATCAAGCTTGTTTGAAATTTTTTATTATTTTAAAGCATCTGAAATAATGGTAAAGCTAAGTAATTGCCTTAGACATGAAGATTTCTTTAAAAAGCGACTTGTATTGTCCTTAGGATGAGAAAGCATACCAGCCAAAATACAGCCAGAATGTTCAAGCAGCTTCTCCCCTACCTCTTGCTAGGGGCATCTACAAAGTGTCTGTGGAAGTATTTTGTGTTCTCACTAGTTCGTTCTTTCTTAGTGTGCTTTGCCCATTTTCCATACATCCTCCCTCATGATTGCATCTCCTTTGAAAAATTGCTCCTATTAAACTAAATTTCTCTGTCACTGCAAGAGACATAAAATTAAAAACTATCTGTCTTTAATCATGCCAGGTTTCTTCCTTGTCTCCCAGGCCCCATTTATCAATAATTAATATATAAAGAAGAACCGAAATCCATTTCAATTTCAAAGGCCCAAACGTTTCGCTGATTAATAAAAAAACTGTGCTCACGAAGACGGACGGACACAGCCTGCTGAAATAAGGGAGGACACAGCTTCAGCCAGGATTAGATTTGCAAAGCCACGTGTGATGTGTGCTCTGCCTTGAGAGAAATAAGCCGGAACTGAGAGACGGCTCGGCAGGCAGTACAACTGTACGTTAAGCCTGGCAACTCTGCATGTAAGATTCCTTGTGGGCAAGTCTTACTTTTCAATTGCTGACAAGTGGATTCTAACTCCTCGCCAGCACATGCGTTGCAAAAGAGAACACTCCATGGAGGGTATTTTTAATGACTGTGACTTGTCAGGCGTGTCTTCCAAAGCGTCTAATATGGGATCAAATTGCCAACCTTTTGGTTAATAGATGATCAATTAATCATTTTCACCACCCCTGCAGGTACTCATTCTTAACATCTTAGATTGTTTGTGTTTCATCTTCATCCAGGTTTTTATAAAGTTCATGAAAGGGCTAACCCAAACTCTAATTGTATCCTGTCTGGAAATAGGGTTGGATTTCACTTCTAGAACAATCAACATAATCATTATGTAAACTATACAGCAGATACTACGTAGCATGGCAATATGCAAAGTATGGAATGAAAAATGCCTGAGTCTTACTAACTTTGTGATCATTGGTTAATATCTCTGGGCCCCTTGATACTCTGTTCATGCACTCTTCGCTGTCAGGGCTGTCCTCATCCGTGGAGTTTTAACACTAATTATGGGGAATTCGATGGCCTTCTTCAGGTGTCTCAGTCCTACAAAAAGTGTCTTTTCCATCAAACGTTGAAGAACCAGCATTGCAGACAATCATTAGTGCTGAAGATCCTCTCTGCTATTTTTCCTTCCTCTAATGTTAACTCTAGCCATTTATGCACAGGAACTGATTGGAAGTTCCAGCCCCTATTTGGAGAGTTTCACTTTCTGAGTCTATAATGCGTTGCAGTGACAGGAATTATTTTAGCCTCAAGGTCTTTAAAGGCAGGGAAAAAAAGCAGTTTTAAGGAGAGACATTTTCAGGAATACTGAAACATCTGCAAGAAGCTCTGTTGGCATAGTGTATAATATGTTCCACTGCTAACTAAAAGAACTGTGGTTCAAAGCCACCATCCTAATATTCATAGCAGAAAGACGGACTGGCACGCTCCTCCTTTTGAGATTTAGTTTCTGAAACTTAATGAGAGGTCACTGTGAATCAGAACTCACGAAGTGAATAGAAATTTGGTGATTTGAACAGGTTAGCCATGGTCTTTGCAATCACTTGTTATGCATCAGAGAGTTGGACAACGACCAAGGAGGACAGAAGGAGAATTGATGCCTTTGAGCTGTGGTGCTAGAGAAGAGTATTGAGTGTACCATGGACTGCCAAGAAAACAAACAGATTCATCCTGGAGAGGATTAAACCAGGCTACTCCTTGGAGGCAAGGATTCTGAGGCTCCGTCTGACATACTTTGGACATGTTGTAAGGATGGGATCGGTCTTTGGAGAAGGACATCATGCTTGGGAGGGTGGAAGGACAGCGAAGGAGAGGAAGGCCCTCTATGAGGTAGATTGATTCAGTGACTGGGATAATCGGGATGAGAGTGTCAGAGACAGTGCAATTGGCACAGGACAGAGCAGAGTTTAGGCCTGTTGTACATAGGGTCGCTATGAGTCACCAGGAACTTGACGGCACATAACAACAACAGCATCCTTAAAAACGAAACCAACCAACCAACCAGTGACCACACCAAACCTTTCTTGAAAATTCTTCAGAAAAATCATAAAGGTGAAAGAATTCTCATCTCCTCTTTCATAGATTCTTTGAGGAAGAACCTCTTCCACTTCCCACTAGCCACACCTCCCAGTGGCTGTCTCTCATCTGCTCCCACTGTTGAGTTAATTCTACATGGAGTGTCATTAGCCCCAGCACAAATGGTGGATGGATTTTTCTTACTTTCTATTTTATCACAATGAGGTGATTTCCTCCTGCAGCCAGAATTCACATTTATTGCCTGTCATGTGAATACAGTAAAATGCAGAACTGATGAAATCAAGGTATTTCAGGTCCAGATTTTTCAAGGTTTTAGGGACAGCCCTAAGCACATGTTATGCTAAATCAAGAGAAAGCAGAAAAATACTAAAATTTCAAATTTATGAATTTATTCATATGACATTATCTATTTCTTATTTTCTTTTGACATAATTTCGAAACCAAAATAGCACTGGCTCAAAGAATTTGGGAGAAAAGATAAAAGGTAATTTGTAGGTTCCTACTTGCTGTCAAGTAGACTCTATCTCAGAGCAATCCAAAAGGGACATTAAATCCACTGAACCAAGCCCACTGCCCTGGTGTCTATTCTAATTCAGAACTGCCCATAGGTTGTCCACAGCTGTAAATCTTTGGGGGAATGTTCTCCTCCTGTGAGACTGGTGGTGAATTCTAGCCACTCACATTTCAATTAGCTGTCAGATGCTTATTCAACTATGCTGCATGGTTCTCTCAAAAGGACCATAAAAACATATTGCCCTTGAGTCAATACCTACTCACAGTGACCCTCTGTTGGGTTTCTGAGGCTTCAAATCTTTAGAAGATATGATTGCTCAACTTTCTATCACAGAGCATCTGGTGAATTCAAGTCGTTGGCTTTTTGCTTCGCAGCCTAATACATTACACATTGTACCATCAGGCTTCCTTCAAAGGGATCACAGGAAACAAATAATAAGACTATCTTCTATATTAATGTTCAACAATTTCAATGGTAGTTAAAGTTCACACTTAATAAGAACTTTTTCTATTAAACAAGCATTTAAAAAGCACTCATTAAGGCTTCTCACAAAATTATAAACAGTTACTGTTATTTTCCCATTTACGAGTGAGTAAACTGAGGCCTACTAGAAAGGTTGAGAAATTTGCTCACAGAACCTCATTTGTGAATGATCATAAGTGGTGAAGTTGGGACATAACACCATATTGTCAGACTCCAGTTCACACTTCTTGAAACGGATACTCTAGTATCAATCTGTGTAAACTCTAGGATGGCAGAGCCAGGACCAGAAAGACAGGCTCCAGAGAGAGTTCTGGCTCAAAGAGCTTCTCCATGTTGACAAAGAACACATTTCCCCAAATTAAAATCAAGGAGAAAGATAGTTAAAGACTCAAGGGTGAAGGTACCAAAATCTGTCACCAATGGGAAGAGCAGGTCAGAATATTTGAAATGAAGGCAGTTCACTGTCCTACCATGTAGGGCCAAGTCAAAATAATAATCTACCTGAAGTTAGTTATAGTGTCTAAGTCCTCATGAAGGAAATAGTGGTAGTGTTAGTAGAAATGCAGGAGATTGTTGATACAGACTCTTCAGGTGTACTGGTAAAGTGTAAAGGAAGACCTTCTGTGACAAGCCTCCTTCATCTTTTGCCTGTCCTCCCTCACCACCTGTCTGAGCTGTGAAGGTTGAACAACACTGTCAACACTACAGCAACCTCACAGACAAGGCCCCAGAGTAAGCAATAGCAAGCATAGTATCCCAGTCAGCAATTATGAGTCAATAACAATTTTGCAATTATATATTCTATAACCAAATTAGAAACAATGTCATGAAACCTCAAGAGGAGAAAAATAATAATTAATTAAGTTTAAAAAAGGATCTTCCTTGTCTTTCCAAAGCAAATACCCTGGGCAATAGCACTATGTCATTTGGTAATTACCATGGAACAATGCAGGAGTAGATCATGATTGGTGTCTAGCAAAACAGCAATCCTATTTTGCCATCTAATTAGGATCAAGCGTTCTGGAAACACAGTGCGCAGTGCACCCTGCTGTTACACCACAGCAATAACACTCATTACCCCTATAACTACTATGGAAATGTGCAGCAATGGGCTGGAGCTCCCTGCTGTGAGGCTGTGGCAGAATCACTCATTAGGCTGAAGAGTATCACTGAATTGTCTTTAATTACTTCCAAAATACATGCTAACTTGCTCACTGCTACAATGCAGCAGTATCATTCCCTAGGTCTCTTTTTTATGCATTTATTATTTACTTACTAAGCAATCTACAATAATAATGATGTATTGTGATGTACTCAGATTTAATCACATGGATTTGTGTGTCTTAAGACTCACAAAGATACATATTCTCAGTGAGAAATGAGCTTCAATGGGGAGTGTCCAGAAGAACTGTTTACTTTTCCAGTAAGTCTTATTTTTCACTTTTCCTGGGTTGTAGCAACATTGTTCTCCTACACTTTTATTCTGAGAATGAGAGGGATAATTGCACTGAACAGAGCCCAGGGTACTTTTAATTATATACAGTTATGAAGGAACACAGCAATTTCCCACCTATGCCCTCAGGTATCATTTATATTTACTGCCGACTTCTCTCAGTCACTGTTTTCTCTCCTAGTGGCAGGATGCTTCAGTGAGGTGGTGGGAAAGATGAAAGGCAAGCAGTCTGATCCTATGCAGCAAATTCATGTATGACTTCTATTAGAGAGTTTCACATAGGCCATTATCAAAGGGCAAAAGAAGCTTTTTACCCTTTTGTGACAGTATTTTTTCTATAACAATTTGAAGAACCAGTTTCTTAGAATCAACTAATTTTCAATCCATGGTAACCTTGTGTAGGCAATAGTAGGACTATTATCTTTCGTGTTTTCAATGTTTTTTTATTGTTAGGTACCTTCAAGTGCAGCATGACACTGTATGACTGTGAACAAGAGATCTGAACCCTATTCTATCCTTTGCCACCTTCATCATTGCTGATACACCTGATCCCATATCTGCAGTCATTTTATCAACCTGTTTTGTTAGGAATCTTCCTCTTTTATACTGATCCTCCACCTTTCTAACCCTTTCCAAAGAATAGCCCCCTCTAGCTACAGGTCCAAAGTATGAGTGGTGAAGCTTTGTCACCTTTGCCTCCCAAGGAGCACTTTGACTGTACTTTCTCTAAGATAATATCTGTTCGTTCTTTTGGCAGTTCATGGGATATTCAGTACTCTTCTCCAACTTTACAACTCAAAGGTATCAAGTCTTGGGGGAGCTCTGGTGGCCTAGTGGTAAGGAGCTGCAACTACAATCCCAGAGGCGCATGGTTCGAATCCACCAGATGCTCTACCGGGGAAGGAGGGACAATCTCCTCCTGTACCAGTCAGATCTGATTTGACGGTACACTCACACAAAAATAATAAAATATAAAATAAAATAAATAAAATAAAATTAAAAAAGGTATCAAGTCTTGTCTGTCAAACTTAGGTCATTGTCCCATCTCTCAGGTGTGTAGCAAGTGATTAGAAAGAAAATAACCTGAATCAAGAACATCTTAGTCTTGAAACTTATATCATTGCTCTTGAGTATTTTGAAGAATTCCCTGATAGTAGACTTTCTCAATGTGATACATATCTTGATATTCTGATTGCTAGGACCAAGGGTGTTGATTGTTGATCTAAGCAAGATGAAATCATGGATGAATTAAATTATTTTTTTATTTATCACGACATTGCTTATTGACTC
Source organism: Elephantulus edwardii (assembly GCF_000299155.1). Lineage (NCBI taxonomy): Eukaryota > Metazoa > Chordata > Mammalia > Macroscelidea > Macroscelididae > Elephantulus > Elephantulus edwardii. Next base: position 16,337,062 of record NW_006399782.1, on the reverse strand, counting down.
TGTGGTGAGTGCCTTTGTTTCCTTGATATTGATATATAATCCATACCAAAGGCTGTGGTCCTTAATCTTCAGAAACTGTTTACTTGTGAGTCACTACTGGGCAACCTTGAATTTACAATACTTTTATGCAATGGTTGAGAGTAGTAGCTAGCTGTATATATTACCTTGGTACTCAAGTTTGGCAATAGGTTTAAGGATTCAGGGTTTGTGTTTGAAATGTAATAATTTTTTCTCTTGACTCAAAATGTATCAAAGTGCCAACTTTGATGATAACTTGCCCTGGCATGTGAATTAATGATTCTTAGAATGGCGTTTTGGAAAAAAATAGATTAAATCTGGATGTTGCCATTTTCTTATGAAAAAGAAAATAATTGCTATGCTGATGTATTCATCATGTTGATTTGAACAATTTATTCTAAAACTCTGCATTTCTAGGATGTTTTGTCTGTCATTATTAGTAGCTATCTGCATTCCAGATGAGAAAGTGATAGATGGATGTTTTCCTCTTTTGATGTGATTGTTGGAATGAACTTGTAATATTTTAGTTTTGTATATAAGACCTGGTTTTAAACTAGCCAATAATGCTATTGTGCATTTATAAAATATCAAAAACAATAACCATTAGCTTTGAAAATTACAGTGCAAAGTAGCATTATTGGTCTCATTTATAGGTGAGAAAAGTCAATCTTCTGAGATGTTAAGTAGGCCTTTGATAAAATCCAACACCTCTTCCTGATTAAATAATGAGCATAATAAGAATAGAAGACTTCCTCATCACATAAATAGCCAACAACATTCTCAATGGAGAAAAACTAAAAACATTCCCCTTGTAAACAGGAACCAGACGAGTAAGCCCGCTTTCACCGCTCCTATTCAATATTTATTTGAAGTATTTGGTATGGTGGTAAAACTGTCATCACATGAAGACAGTATGAGAATGTAGACAGAAAACCCCAAAAACTCAAGGGAAAACCTGTTAGACCTCATAGAACAATTTAGTAGAGTGGCAGGATTAAGATTAATATACAAAAATCATTGGGACTCCTCTACATTAACAAAAAGACCAAAACAAAACCAAAACCAAAATACAAAAACCACAATTAAGGAAATGAAGAAAGCAATACTATTTACAATAACTACAAATAGAAACCTAGCTAGGGACACACACAAAAGATCTTTATAAGAAAAACCACAAAACACTACTGGGAGAAACAAGAGACCTATATAAATGGCAAAATGTTCCCTATTCATGGAAAAGAAGTCTCAACATAGTGAAAATGACAATCCTATTAGAAGTAATCTATATGTTTCACACAATCCCAATCTTGTTGTTTTTCTTGTTGTTGTTATGTGCTGTCAAGTTGCTTGCGACTCATAGTGACCCTATATACCACAGGCCTAAACCATGCTCTGTTCCATGCCAATCTCACTGCTTCTAATACACTTACCCTGATTACCCCAGTTATCGAATCACTCCACCTCATAAAGGGTCTTCCCTTCCTGTGCTGTCCCTCCATCTACCCAATCATGATTTCCCTCTAAAAGGACTGATCCCTCCTTGCAACATTTCCAAAGTATGTCAGACAAAGCCTCAGAAGCCTTGCCTCCAAGGAGCAGCCCAGTTTAACCCTATCCATGATGAACTTGTTTGTTTACTTAGCAGTCTATGCTACATTCAATACTCTTTTCCAGCATCACCGCTCAAAGGCATCAATTCTCTTTCTATCCTCCCTAGTCATTGTCCAAGTCTCTGATGTATAGCAAGTGATTGCAAAGGCCATGGCCTGTATCAGATACACCTTAGTCTCCAGAGTGACACCATTGCTCTTCAGTACTTTGGAGAGGTCCCTAACAGCAGACTTTCCCATTGCAATACATCTTTTAATGTCCTGACTACTGGTGCTAGAGTGTTCACTGTGGAACCAAGCAAACTAAAGTTGTGAACAATCTCAATCTGTTCATCCATCCTGATGCTGCCAATTGGCCCAGTGGTGTGTTCTTGATATTAAGCCTCAATCCATATTGAGGGCTGCAGTCCTTGACCCTCTGCAGCAAGAGCTACAGTTCTTTCTCAGTTTCAGCAAGCAGGGTTGTGTCATCTACATAACACAGATTGTTGATGGATCTTCCACCAATCCTGATGCCACACTTCTCCTCATACAGTCCAGCCTCCTTGATAATCTGTTTTGCATATAGGTTGAAAAGGTAGGGAAATAAGACGCATCTGTGGCGTAAACACTTCCCAATTTTAAACCATACAGTGTTTCCTTGCTCTGTTCTGATGACTGCCTCCTGGTCCAAGTATAGGTCTTGCATTAGCATGGTGAAGTGTTCTGGGATTCCCATTCTTCAGATACCAAATAAAATTTTCAAAGAGAGAGAAAAGACAATTGGAAAGTTTATTTGGAAACATAAGAGACCCTGAATAAGGAAAGCACTTTCGAAAAACAAAAATTAAGTAAGAGGCACAGCACTCCCTGATTTCAAAGCCAATGACCCAGCTGTCATAACTAAAATAGCATGGTACTAGTACAATGGCAGACTTATAGACTAAAGGAAAAGAATTGAAACTGCAGAAACTAATCCATCAACCTATGACCAGCTGATATTCAACAAGGAAACAAAACCTATCAAATTAAGAACATAAGAATCTATTGCCTGTCAGAAAGAGCAACCACTGCATGCCTATTCCCCTGGTGCTTAAACAATTCCAAGCTCCCCATATGTGGTAGACAAAGTTCAACAAATGATGCTTGAAAACTAAATATCTATGCACAGAAAACTAAAACAGGATCCACATCTCACACCATACACAAAAATCAACTCAATCTGGGTTAGAGACCTTGAGGTAAAGCCCAAACTATAAAGATCATAAGAGGCTGGATGGGACCAAACTTAAAAGCCCTGACCTGTGTTTGAGGAGATTGGCAAATACAGCCTGAAATACACAACAACAAAGGGATTATATCAATGAATGGGACCTTTAAGTTCCTATGTGCATCAGGGAGTTTCTCCAATAAAGTGAAAAGAAAATTTACCAAATTAGAAAAAAAAATTGGCAATGAATGATATTTAAGAAACGAAGGGGCTCCCAAAGAATAAACTAATAACCCAATTACGAAAATGGGCAGAGAGCATGGAAAGACTTTCCACAAAGGAAGACATTCAGATGGCCAACAGACACATGAAGAAGTGCACAAAAACCACTGGAAATCAGAGAGATGTAAATCAATACCACAATAAGATATTATTTCACCCAGTATCAGTGGCAAAGTTTAACAAGATGATAAACAATAATTGTTGGAGAAGATGGAATGTGGAGAGATCAGAATTCTTGTATAATACTGGAAGATCAGAATTCTTGTACAATACTAGAAGGCAGTTTGGCATTCCCTCAAAAAGCTGACCATACCAATATAAATTTTTTAGAAAGGTAAAAAAAAAGATTTTTTTTCGTTAGAAAGCAATAAAGTTAGAAGTTTATCTAGTTCATTCAATCTCTGAAACTTGACTTTTTTTCTCCTTTGTTGTGAGGATTCCTGTGTTTGCCTCTGTTGTGAGTTGCTATCTAATAGATTTCACTACAAGGCCGCTCCTTGTATGCAGAGTACAACTCTTCACACTGTGTAGAGGTTCTCAAGGTTGTGACCTCTCTGAAGCCCATCACCAGGCCTGTCAGGCCTGTTTCTATTTATTTCAGATTCTGTTAGGTTGACAGATGTGATGGTCTATTACCATAAAGATGTACAGACTTGAAAATCCTGTGGAGCAATTCTATTCTGCTTTGTCTTTTACTGCATGGCAATGATTTTTGGGATTTGTAGTAATTTTTTTTCCATTTCAATAAAGTTTCATTTTTTTTATTTCAAGAAAGTTTTAATTTCAAAATACTTCACTATGTTCTTTATATCAAAATATTAGAAGAGTAAATACAACATATTTTTAAAAGGTAAGAAATAGACACTGTATATATATATGTTACATGTACTTGTCTGGGATTCACTTGGAGGTAGAGAATAAAACTAATTTCAGGGTTAAATAAAGTGTTTTGAAATATTATTTAAATCATTTATTATGGAACAAAAAAGTTTACCAACAAACAATATTAAAAATTACTCCTGGAATGTTTTCTAGAAAGAAGTTGTGTAAAGATTATGAAAAATGAAGTTGTCATACAGTTTGGATAGTTAAAGCAGGTCAATGACAGGTGGTTGCTAGCAGGGACATGGATAGTGGAGTCGAGAGAGAGAGATACCATTGGTGCGTCTATTTGTTGTGAAGTCACAGATACAGGTCACCAAGCAAAAGTCTCATTATCCCATGGGGTAAACAAGCCCAGATTTCCTGAGAAGAAAAAAAAAAGTACCTAATTTTTCTGAGAAGGCAAATAGGACTATCTTGGAGAAACCAAGTTTCTCCTTGGAGGCTAGTATTTTGAAGCTTTGTGTCACATACTACAGACACATGACCAGGAGGGATTGGTCACTGGAGAAGGACATCATGCTTTGAAGGGCTGGAGGGACAGCACAGGATAGGAAGACCCTGGATGAAATGCATTGACACTGTAACTGAGGCACTGGGGATTGGTGTGTCAGAGTCAGAGAGACTGGCTCAGGACAGGGTAGGCTTCAGAGCTGCTGTACATATAGGGTTGCTATGAGTTGCAGGCACGTAACAACAACATTTAAAACTTGGCAAATATGGAAAGAATCTTATTTATAAAAGCAAACTTTAATTCTAAGTACTTCGTTCTGGAACTTGGAACCAGCATCAGCTTGGTGAAGTCTCTTTATATCCTCTAGATATTATTACCATGGTCACAAAGCAAGAAAACCTTGAGTACCTAAAACCTTGAGTCAAATTAAAGCAAAGATATGAGTATTAGGAGTTCTATATTTTAAACCTAAACTTCTAAAAGACAAATTTTCTTTTGTGTGTATCAAAGTGTATGATCACATGCTACGGTATACAAAAGAAACATAAACCAGTTGGTTTTGAGTTGAATTACTTAATAAATTGATTTTTATTTGTTTGTATGTTGGGTCTACTTCTGAGTAAATCTAGTCTGAATCTATTGCAATTTGACTCCCTCAATGCCATGAATGTTTCAATTTTCATTATGAAATGAGAGTTGTTGTAAATATTATTCCCTATATTTCTCTAGACCGTTTCCTCCTTTCCAGAATTTTTTAACCTAAGTGCCTTTATTGTGCATTTGATAGCTAACTGATATTTGAATATAACTTCAGGTTCTGTAGAGTATTCTAAATATTTGGAACTTGGGGCTCTATGCATCGTATTTATGTCCACAGGGTACAAATACCAGAAATGTGTTAACTTTGCTTTATTGACTATGAAAATGTCTTAAACTATGTAAGTTATAATAAATTATGGATAAAATTATGAAGAAGGGGAATTCCAGAACACTTAGCTGTGCTCATGTGGAACTTCCACACAGATGAAGAGAGGCAGTTGTTCAGACAGAAAGAGAGGAATTGCCTGGTTTAAAACAAGGCAAGATATGCACCAGTATGATATCCTTACACCATACCTGTTTATTCTTTATACTGAGCAAATAATCAGAGAAGCTGCACAATATAAAAAAGAATGTGGTTTCAGAATTGGAAGAAAACTCATTAACTATATGACACAAATTTGCTTGCAGAAAATTTTATTTAAGCACTTACTGATGAAAATCAGGCTATAGCCTTCAGTATGGATTATGCTTAAACACAAAGAAAACAAAACTCTCCAATGAAAGTAAGAAACATCATGCTAAACAGAGAAAAGATTGATATTGTCAAGGATTTCACTTAACGTTACCATAATCAATACCTATGGAAGCAGAAGTGAAGAAATCATATTGCATAAGAGAAATCTACAGCAAATGACCTCCTTAGAGTCCTAATGATCAACAGTGTCACTCTGAAGACTAAAGTTCACCAGATTCAAGTCCTCATATTTTCATTCACCTCATCTACATGTAATTATTGCACGATGAGTCATTATCTTTGAATTGTGGTCTTGTGGATGAATATCGACTAAACTGCTGACTGCCAAAAGAAACGAGCAATGAGAGTGTTTTGAAGAACAGCAACAAGAGTGCTCCTTATAGGTGATAATGGTGAGACTTCATCTCATACCCTTTGGGCGCATGATGAGAAATGTCAAGTCTTTAGATATAGACATCATGCTTGGTAAAAGTAAAAAAGAGGAAGCAAAAAAAGGGAAAGACCCTCAATGCAATGAGTTGACATAGTTATACTAATAATGGGCCCAAGAACAAGATTGTGTTTCAGTGCTTAACTGTGTTATATATAATGAATGTCACAGGTTATCCGAAAGGCTGAACTCTACGAGGAGAAATGTAGGGTCAAGATTGGTGGAAGATCTATCAACTGTCTGTGTTATGCAGATGACACAACTCTGCTTGCTGAAACTAAGGAGGACCTGAAGCGATTGTTTCAGAGGGTCAAGGATTGAGGCCTCCAACATGGATTGAGGCTCAATGACAAGAAGACAAAGATTCTCACAACTGGACCAATTGGCAGCATCAGGATGGATGGGGAAGAGATTGAGATTGTTCACAGCTTTAATTTGCTGGGCTCTACAGTCAATACTCTTGGCACCAGTAGCCAGGAAATTAAAAGGTGTATTGCCATGGGCAAGTCTGCTGTTAGGGACCTCTCCAAAGTACTGAAGAGCAATGGTGTCTCTCTGGAGACTAAGGTGCATCTGATACAGGCCATGGTCTTTGCTATCACTTGTTATGCATCAGAGAGTTGGACAATGACCAAGGAGAATAGAAGGAGAATTGATGCCTTTGAGCTGTGGTGCTGGAGAAGAGTATTCAGAGTACCATGGACTGCTAGGAAAACAAACAGATTCATCCTGGAAAGGGTTAAGCCGGATGGCTCCTTGGAGGCAAGGATTCTGAGGTTCCATTTAACATACCTTGGACATGTTGTAAGGAGAGGCCGGTCCTTGGAGAAGGACATCATGTTTGGGAGAGTGGAGGGACAGCACAGGAGGGGAAGGCCCTTTATGAGGTGGATTGGTTCAGTGACTGGGGTAATTGGGATGGGAGTGTCAGAGACAGTGTGATTGGCACTGGACAGAGCAGAGTTTAGGGTTGTTGTACATAGGGTCTCTATGAGTCGACAGCACATAACAACAAACAACAACAACAAAGTGATTGCTGACTGGACATTATATAACAACTACAGTAGCAACATCATTATGCTCCTGTAAAGATTATCACTTAGGAAGTCCTATTGGGCAGGTCTACTCTATCACATCAGATACTGTAAGTTGAAAGGAACTGAATAGCCCTTGCCAACAACAATGCATTTTTTCCTTCAATTAATCTTTCCAAAACTTTGTAAAGAAGGTACTTATTGCTTTAGCTTAATGCATGTTGCCTGAGATTTATTTACCCTTGATATATTTTCCTGTGACCTATTTTGTCCTCACTTAACATAATTTAGGAGATAAGATGCCAAAAGGAAGTCTTAATTGTTTAAATGTTTCATAAACACAGTAATACAGTAATGCACTTATTCTTCACTTATCAAAAATCTTGTTATTTGACATTTCATGTGTTTTTCCTTTTTTACAAGAGTAAAAAAAATGTACTGCCTGAAATTTTGCACATTAACAATGTGCATCTGACAGGGAGTAGCACAGGGTTGTACAGGGAGTGTGACTGTGGATGTGGTGTGAAGTTGAAGTTATAGATGAGCGTGGCTGGACCATGATCCTCAGTGGCTTTGACATTTATGTAAGATGAAACTTGGTGATTAAGTAAAGATTTAGTAATCCTCTATTTTGTGATCTGATATGATCATCGTCCATTTTCACTTCATGAAGATATTGATGTTACTATGTGGTCTTTTTAACCTAATCATGTTGATAAGTGAAAATCACCATCATTCAAATCACCATCACTTCCAAGGACAAACTCAATACCACCAAATCAAGTAAAGCTCTTTCTAATCAAAAGTGAGCACACAAACTATAAGAAGGTGATTCCATCTGTAATATATAAATCAGGGACTAATATTAGCAATCAATATTTGTTTAGAGTTAACTGTTGCATAAATTATATTAATAATTTATTTGGAGGTCTTTACAGGTTACTGCTAACACAAAGGCCTCATCTCTCTTGCAATTGGCCTTTCAGTAGAAAGATAAGTAGTTTTCTCCCATATTATTTACGGATGTGGAAACCTATTTAAGGATCAGTTTTGAGCTGGTGTTTACTTAAAACCAATGAGGTCCTCTGTGTGTGTGTGTGTGTGTGTGTGTGTGTGTGTGTGTGGTGATAGAGTATGCTCTGACCATTTTAGAGATAAGAAAATTGTGGCTCAGAGGGCTAAGGTAACGAGAGTAAGGATTATGTAAAGACTAACTACAGAGGCATAATATGAATCCAAATGTCCTGTTTCAACTCCGAATAAGAACCTAATAAAACACAAAAGGAGTTGAAAAGGAGATAAATGTAAAAAACCTAACTAGTTGCTTATAAAAAGAATCATAAAATTCTATAATAAGGTTTTTAGGATTGTTCACAAATCAATATCCTAAGTTATTTCTAAGGGATATTTTGAATTCAGTTGTTGTTATGTGCCGTCGAGTCATTTGCAACTCATAGTGACCCTATGTAAAACAGCCCTAAACCCTGCTCTACCCTGTGCCAATCTCATTGCCCCTGACACACCCATCCCGATTACCCCAGTCACTGAATCAATCCACATCATAGAGGGTCTTCCTCTCCTGCGCTGTCCTTCTACCTTACCAAGCATGATGTTCCTGCCAAAGACCTGTCTCTCCATACAACATGTCCAAAGCATGCCTGACAAAGCCCCAGAATCCTTGCTTCCAAGGAGTAGCCTGGTTTAACCCTCTCCAGGATGAATCTGTTTGTTTCCTTGAGAGTCCAGGGTACATTCAATACTCTTCTCCAGCACCACAGCTCAAAGGCATCAATTCTCCTTCTACCCTCCCTAGTCATTGTCCAACTCTCTGGTGCATAACAAGTGATTGCAAAGACCATGGCCTGTATCAGGAGCACCTTAATCTCCAGAGAGACACCGTTGCTCTTGAGTACTTTAGAGAGGTCCCTAACAGCAGACTTTGCCATTGTGATACCTTTTTTTTTTCCTGGCTGCTGGTGCCAAGAGTGTTGATGGTGGAGCCGAGCAAACTGAAGCTCTGAACAATCTCAATCTCTTCACCATCCATCCTGATGCTACCAATTGGTCCAGTGCTGAGAATCTTTGTCTTCTTGACATTGATCCTCAGTCCATACTGAAGTCTGCAGTCCTTGACCCTCTGCAGCAAGTGCATGAGGTCCTCCTCAGTTTCAGAAAACAGGGTTGTGTCATCTGCATAATGCAAATTGTTAATAGCAATCCTAATGCCACACTTCTCCTCATAGAGCCCAGCCTCTCGGATAATCTGCTCTGAATATAGGTTGAAAAGGTATGGAGATAGGAAACATCCCTGGTGTACACCCTTTCCAATTTTGAACCAGGCGGTGTTACCCTGCTCTGTTCTGTTCTGATAACTGCCTCTTGGTCCAACTATAGGTTTCACATTAGCACGATTAAATGTTCTGGGATTC
>NW_006399782.1:16321152-16325977 GCF_000299155.1 Elephantulus edwardii | reverse complement strand
TGGTTGTTGGTGCATATATCTGAATGATAGTGGTATTCACTGGACTTCCTTGTAAGCGTATGAATATAATCCTTTCACTCACAATGTTGTACTTCAAGATGGATCTAGAAATTACTTTTTTAACTATGAAAGCAACCCCATTTTTCCTCACCTTTTCATCTCTGGAGTAATATATCATATGATCATTGACTCAAAATGCCCCATGCCAGTATATCTCATCTCTCCAATGCCTAGTATGCCAATATTTATGTGTTCCATTTCTTTCTTAACAATTTCTAATTTTCCTACATTCATGGTTCTCACATTTCATGTTCCAATCACTAGTGTCTGCTTATAACTGTTCCTCTTTTTTTAATTTCCATACTTGAAAGTTCTACCTAGGTTGCCCTTTCTGTTAGTCTATGTGTGTTCTGTTGTTCATAGGGTTTTCAGAGGCCTGCTATTTCAGAAGTGGATGGCCAATCCTTCTTCCTAGTCTGTCAATCTGAATTCAAGATTAATTCTTATCATCATATCTTCTTATCTAAAGTTTCTAGAATCCTTGAATGTAATGAAAGGTTAAGTGCTTGATTACAAACTGAAAGACTGAAAACACTCAAAAAGGTGCCTTAGAAAAGAGGTGTAGCAATCTCTTTTTCAAGGGTCACAGCCATAAAACCCTAACAAGTGTAGTTCGACTTCACACATTTGAGGGATTATTATAAGTTGATGTCTACTGGACAACAGTTCTACAACCCCACCATCATCAGAACCACCTTCACCATCACCACCTCCATGTCCACCACAACCACCATCACCAGCCCTATCACCGCTATACTACCACCACCACTACTACCACCAGCAACACCATTACCACCACCACCACCACCACCACCGTCACTACCCCCCCACGACAACACCACCACCACCACCAGCACCACCACCACCATCACTACCTCTACCACGACTACAGCATCAGCAGCACCACCATCACCACCACCAGCACCAGCACCAGCACCACTTTACTCTGGTTCTATTAATCTCCAGTTATAGGCTCTCAGTAAATAATTTGATTGATTCAATAAGATCAAGCTCCTCCTTGCTCATCTCTTCTGACGTAGTATTATTACATAATGTTCTCTTTACTACATTCACAGTGAGATTATAATATTTGTTCTCCTGAAGTAACTGCATGGTAATCTTGAATAACTCAGTAGACACTACAGGCAAATAACTACAAGCATAGCACACTGATTGGCTCTGCTTACTGTAGGAATATGGCTTTTAATAGTCATTTTCATTTTTATTCCATTTGATACTGAAGCTACTATCATCAGATTTTTCAGAATTCAATAGTTAAACCCCTATTTGTTTCCCCCTGCCTCTTTACAATTGTAATTAAGTATCTACTGTATACAACTCTGGTTTGGTTTTCATCACATTTGCTTTGATCACAAGTTATTCCAATCTCCCAGAAAAAAATACCTCTCTTCCTTGCCCAAGGACAAATCCTCAAAAGGGACTTTTATGCACTACACATGATAAGAGTGTGTGAAAAGAAAAAACAGATGACAAGTGAGTTTGTAGAATGAAAACATATGACAAAGGTGAAAACTATAGAAGACTAATTGTATGTTGTCAAGAAAGACAAGGGGGAAAAATATGAATATGTCAAATGATGTTTATATAAAACAATAATTACAAAGACAAATATTTTCAAAGAAATTTCACACATTGAAATAAAATCAGTGATTAAAATATGGAGCTCTGGTTTAAGAGTATGTAATTGCAAATATTGTAAGAAAGAATAAGTTATGCATTGTAAAACATGTTTCATATTCTTATTATAAAAATATGTGTGGAATTTTTTTAATGAAAGCATTGTTGTAAGTAGGTAGCATTTTAGGCGGGGGTTTTATGTGCTGTCAATTTGGCTATGACACATAACAGGCCTGTGAACAAAGGCTTTGAACCCTGCCCTATCCTGTGCCATCCTCATCATCTCTGACACACTTGGGTCCATTGTCACAGTGTCAATCCATCTCAAGGAAGGTCTTTCTCTTTCACACTCACCCTCCACCTTTCCAAGCACAGTGTTTATTTTTCAGAGCTTTTATTTCTTTGCTCTGCATTGCCAAATTAACAAAGTCCCATTGCCGTCTAGTTAATTTCAACCATGGTGACCCCGTGTGTGCTTAGTAGAACTGCACCGTACAGAGATTTCTATGTGGCTGGTCACAGAGAAATAGTTATTTCTTTCACCCATATTGCCAGTGTTTGGATTCAAATATATAACCTTTCATTTAGTAGCTGAGTGATGACCATTGGCACTATGCAGTGGACTCTCCTACATGAGAGAGTCCCTCTAATTTGATCAAGTCAAAATACCTAGACAATGCCCTCATCTCGCTGAGTAGGAATTGATCATTGCTTAAGTCTCCTCTCTTGTTGTCTATTTCTATTCTACTAAATAGACAATGTCATTGGAGTGATTAGTGGCAACAAGGCTGAGTATAATGCTATGACAGGTCTAGTATAATAATGCTATTATGGGCCTAGTATAATGGTATGATGGGTCTAGTATAATGCAATGACGGGTCTAAATAGTACAGAGAAGATTAGGAAAAGGAATGCTCTGGATCCCATTCTAGCTCCAGCTAAACTTTGAGAAGGGATCCTAAAAGGTAACACTTTGTAATAAGCTTCTTCCAAACCAGGAGGGAGAAAATATGCAAACAATGGTTTTATTTTCCAATCTATTTTTTCCAAGGAAAATACTTAGAAACTGTTTTGAGGGTTAGCTTTTATGTATCTAAAGGACACAATTTGATTATGAACAGGCAGGGACTTGTGAAATATCAATATCCATTATGCCTAGTTTTGGAACACCCATCAAGGACCTTAAAATACCTCACAAAACATTGTAGAGTACAAACATTATTTAAAGCCACCATTTCTCAAGGAAGGTTAAAAGATATTTTCCTTTTTTAAAGCTTTAAAAACATGTTCTTTTTCAGTTTATTTTTTAAGTCATTGAATCAACGTTTAACACCTGGTAGAAACACACACACACTCTCACAAGGAAAGAGAGAAAGAAAGAGGGAGAGAAAGAGAATAAAAAATATCATCCATTTATGTTCCTAGTTCTTCATTTGTAAAAGTGGATAGTAATGATATTATAAAAAGAACTTTTTTGTTGCAAGATAATGACAATGAATGTGTTGTTTGATGCCACGTCTCAGAATAGGATGAGCTTCTACACACCTACAGCTCAGTTCAAATGTGGATACCTAGCGATGCTAAACATGCACCACGGGATATACAACAATGCTTCAACTTACATAATAAAATATTATGCCGAGAGAAGGGAAGCCTCTGAAGCAGATGCAAAAGTGGCTTGAGGAAACAGGCAATGCTGTGATTTCTGAAGGTTTATGGTGGCTAGGACAGTAGAAGGCGCACTGATAGTTTAAGTGGCTAAAATTCCCTGCTGTTAATCAGAGAGGGCTATTAGAATCCACTAGACACTCCATGGGAGATAAACATAGAGTCTGTTTCTATAAAGACAGTACTGACTTGGACACCCTGCAAGACAGTTCCACTCTGTTATACAGAATTGCTGTAATTAAGAATGCATTTAGAAGCAGTGATTTTGGTTTGGTTTGGTTTGGTTTGGTTTGGTTTGGTTTGGTTTGGTTTGGTTAGAACACAGGACAGAGGTTCCTTTGCATGGACCAGGGATTTCATGGTTTGTTTTATCTTCCTGTTGATGCCAAAAGAGGAAACATCTGGGTTGTTTTTTTGTTTTTGTTTTTAAATCAGATTTCCTAGTGTGATGGGAAAAATGCTGTCAGTAATCAAACATCAAAAATGAAGTCATTCTTTATTACAGTATAGAAGCATTTAGCCCAGTATACATGGTATCTGCTCAATAAATGACTATTTTCATTATTATTGTTAAGAATGCAATTAGTATGCCATGCTTGTGACTCCTGCTGCTGGGTGATCTAAGGCATGAATTTTAGGAAATGGATCTCAAAGTAATCGGTGCAAACAGGAAAGAATTTGAGTGATTGATTATGTGACCAGAATATTTTACCACAAAAGTAGTTTAAATGACTTAGTTTATAATAGTTCTGAGGTATATTAGACTTGGATTCATAATATCTACTCTCATTAAATAAATTTTAACCTCTGATGTTAAATCTCAAATTTATTCTTAATCAATGCCCAATTGTCATATATGGCTAACAAGCTCTGAAATAGATCTTCTCAAAAAAATAACACCATTTATTTAGATGAGTCACTTTAAAGAATAACAGTAAGATAACAAGGTAAAATACAAATTACCCTGCATCTAGTAGAGGCTCAGTGCACAAGGGTTAAACTTGAATCTGAATTTAATCCATCTAAAGACTTCTCTAAGGGTATCTCTCTGTTTTAATAATATAAATATGATATTTCATATTTATCCATAATAAAAAGCTCTGGATACATGGTCTGTAGGCTATTCTATTGCTAACCTGAAGGAAGCTGGTTTAAAACCACCAGCAACTCTGAGGGAGATAGATAAACAAACTCCTCCTGTGCAATTTACAGCTTCCAAAAAAACCTACTGTAGGCGCAACTACAAATCAGCAAGGACATTACAAAAAATAGGCCAAATAATACTGAATCTCCCTAAAGATATCAGCCATCCCTCACAGTCAAGGAGCCCCAGCTATTGGTACTTGTTGACATGACCTTGCTTTAGGATCCATTTATTTAAAATCTGAGATCTATTACTTCTAATCTGTTCTTTCCCTCATCTGTTTCAATACAATATACATAATTTATCCAGTTTTTT
>NW_006399782.1:16318412-16320897 GCF_000299155.1 Elephantulus edwardii | reverse complement strand
AATAAAATCTGTGATCTAGAAAACAGACTCAGAAAATTTATTGACTTATTTAAATGATCATGGAAAGATTTAACAAGAATGGAAGAATTGTATTTGGATACAAGAAAGAGGAAAGCAAATTTCAGAAATTTAGAAAAATTATTTCAAAGGACAAAGAAAAGTGTTGGACAGGACTAAGAAACACCCATCATAATAGTTAGACTATTTGATACAACAAGATAGTTAATCAAACTTTATAGGCAGACAAAGACAAAACAATTTCCTTTTCCTTCTTTCTTTTCACTTGTTTTCATGTCTCCCAATATTAATTTAACAGAGCCATTTTACTTTATTACAGAGATATTCTTGTTAATAATGGATGGCTTTCTGTCATCATTCTTCTAAATTTTATCATAGGACAATTGATGGAAACAAAAATAATGTTAATTAATGTTGTTGTGGTTGTTGTTATGTGCCATTGAGTTGCTTGCGACTCATAGCAACCCTATGTACAACAGCCCTAAACCCTGCTATATCCTGTGCCAATCGCACTGCCTCTGACACACCCATCATGATTACCCCAGTCACCGAATCAATCCACCTCATAGAGGGTCTTCCCCTCCTGTGCTGTCTCTCCACCCTCCCAAGCATGATGTCCCTCTCCAAGGACCTTTCCCTCCTTACAACATGTCCAAAGTATGTCAAATGAAGCCCCAGAATCCTTGCCTCCAAGGAGTAGCTAGCTTGGTTTAATCCTCTCCGAGATGAATCTCTTTGTTTTCTTGGCAGTCCATGGTACATTCTATACTCTTCTTCAGCACCACAGCTCAAAGGCATCAATTCTCCTTCTATCCTCCATGGTCATTGTCCAACTCTCTGATGAGTAACAAGTGATTGCAAAGACCATGGCCTGTATCAGATGCTCCTTAGTCTCCAGAGACACACCGTTGCTCTTGAGTACTTTAGCGAGGTCCCTATTAGCAGACTTCCCCATTGCAATACATTTTTTGATTCCCTGGCTGCTGATGCCAAGAGTGTTTAATAATGATATGTTTTATCATTCACTAATGTCTATGCCCTGTTCTTCAACAAGTGTGTAGTGATTATTGTTGTTGTTAGGGGTGTAGAGCTGAGTATGACTCATAGTGACACTATGAGCAACAGACTTGAACCTTGTCCTATTCTGTGCAGTCCTTATTATCTCTTACATACTCACACTCATTGCTAAAATGACTGTATTAATCTGTCTTGTTGGCAAGCCCTCAATATTGCCCAAAGGATCTTAATATGGATGTTCACATCTTCTGTGTGCCTCAGAAACCAATTGACACATTCAGCCTGGTCTCTTGGAAGTCATATGCCTACTGTAGCTCGTGTTGTTATGTTAGCATCAACTCACAGCTGACTTTCCAGTGGGTTTACAGAGCATTTAAATGTCCTTGAAGGAGACTTTTCCCATCTTACAGGAGATTGCTGTAGTTCACACTAGAGGGGATTGTCCGTCTCAGAGGAGCTGGTAGATTTGAACCACATTCTTTGGGTTGACAGTTGCAATTACTTATCACTAGACAGCCAATGCTGCACCTGCTACTATGTCAAAGAGAATTTCTAAGCACTCAAGACTAGTAACTCAAGTGGTGTAGTGCTTAGGGACTTGGGCTGCTAACCCAAGCGGAGCCTCTATGGCCATTTGACTCCACCAGTGGCTTCCAGGGAGGAAGATGGTCAATCTCCTCTCATGTGATTTTCAGGCTCCAAAAACTCACTAGAGGGTTGGCTGTGAACTGGTTTTGCCATAATAGCAATGAGTGGGTGTGGGTGTGCTCACACATGCTCTCAAGTGACTGCTTGGAACACATATTTGTTAATATTAAATTTCTCTTAGTGTTTTGAAGAGTTATGAGATGCTGTCATCACACAATGCCCTTGGTCTTAGCACATCAAACTACACATTTCTTCAAGAATGAACCATATTGTGTGCTTTGTTTTAAATGTATTTACTGGGGTTTCTTTATTTCATGCATTCTTTTTTAAATTAGTTAAGACTAAAACATCCTGAAAATATTCTTAATCATTTATGTCCATTATTGCTAGGTAAGTTGCGCTGCTAACTCAAAGGCCACGCATGTCTCATTGGCAGTTTGACTCTACCAGTAGCTCAGAAAGGGAAAAATGAACAATCTCCTCATATATGACTTACAGCTTTGGCAACCGGTTGGAGGCTCAGCTGTGTATTGGCTCTGACTGCTCATCAATGAGTTTAGGGTACAAAGTCAATGCTATTCTTTTAGATGAATGTCCAGAAGGTTTCTAAGGATGTAAATAGCCCATCTCTCCCTTGTAGCCACCTTGTGGATTGGAACAGCACATCAGCAGAAAACTGCCAGAAGTCCAGGCTGGGTTTAGAAGGGGTCGTGGTTCTAGGGATATTGTAGCTGATGTTAGATGGATCTTAGCTGAAAGCAGAGAATACCAGAGGAATGTCTATCTGTGTTTCATTGACTAT